>NC_090195.1:37581140-37596121 GCF_024679245.1 Pseudorasbora parva
AACATTGCGCTCAGACGCATCACACCCTTAAAATGATGCCGGCTGCTTATTTATTAATAATTTTATTTGCCATATTAGACCTAAAATAGGTCTGTCTCAACGTCTATGTGGACGGAGAAAAATAAACCATGTGCTCGGACGCATCACACCCACAAATGATGCCGGCAGTTTATTTATAAAATATATATTTATATAAGTAGATCGGGCATATCGCGACGTTTCGGCTATTTATCTAGCCTTCTTCAGGCGAGCCCGAATGGCAAAAGGGAATTTGACCCTGTCCCCTCCAGCTTATATAGGCTAGGAGGGCGGGGCCCCTCACCCAGCGACCAATCCCCACGTTCAGCATTATATAATGCGTCATAAACTGTTTTTAGCACAAAGTGATGTTGTTGTTAATTTTTTACAGGGTCCCGTCGAATAATCTGGAGCAGCAGGCACTTACAACGGGTAAGTAGGCACCTTCGTGTACAATTCAGGTAAGTATGTGGTCAACACGAGGTCCAGACGTCTCGGCACGGGCTGAGTTAGGGGAATGAAATCCAGGATCCGAATCCCGAAGGATTCGGAAACGGTTATGCACTGTCCAGAGTTGTACTGGCCGCCACGAGTCTCACACATACACCCAAATCATACACGACAGCCAACACTTTATCGAAGAAAGCCAGCGCATGGTCAAGACATTTTTGTGGTCACTGTAAAAAATCCCAGCTAGGGCTATGATGACCCGGGCTATTTCAGGGAGGGGTATGTGCCAAAAAACAGGGGTAGGTTTTAGTGCGTGTCAGGTAAGGGGCATATTCTAATTAATCTCGACGTCTGTATGGACGGAGAAAAATAAATAAACATTGCGCTCAGACGCATCACACCCTTAAAATGATGCCGGCTGCTTATTTATTAATAATTTTATTTGCCATATTAGACCTAAAATAGGTCTGTCTCAACGTCTATGTGGACGGAGAAAAATAAACCATGTGCTCGGACGCATCACACCCACAAATGATGCCGGCAGTTTATTTATAAAATATATATTTATATAAGTAGATCGGGCATATCGCGACGTTTCGGCTATTTATCTAGCCTTCTTCAGGCGAGCCCGAATGGCAAAAGGGAATTTGACCCTGTCCCCTCCAGCTTATATAGGCTAGGAGGGCGGGGCCCCTCACCCAGCGACCAATCCCCACGTTCAGCATTATATAATGCGTCATAAACTGTTTTTAGCACAAAGTGATGTTGTTGTTAATTTTTTACAGGGTCCCGTCGAATAATCTGGAGCAGCAGGCACTTACAACGGGTAAGTAGGCACCTTCGTGTACAATTCAGGTAAGTATGTGGTCAACACGAGGTCCAGACGTCTCGGCACGGGCTGAGTTAGGGGAATGAAATCCAGGATCCGAATCCCGAAGGATTCGGAAACGGTTATGCACTGTCCAGAGTTGTACTGGCCGCCACGAGTCTCACACATACACCCAAATCATACACGACAGCCAACACTTTATCGAAGAAAGCCAGCGCATGGTCAAGACATTTTTGTGGTCACTGTAAAAAATCCCAGCTAGGGCTATGATGACCCGGGCTATTTCAGGGAGGGGTATGTGCCAAAAAACAGGGGTAGGTTTTAGTGCGTGTCAGGTAAGGGGCATATTCTAATTAATCTCGACGTCTGTATGGACGGAGAAAAATAAATAAACATTGCGCTCAGACGCATCACACCCTTAAAATGATGCCGGCTGCTTATTTATTAATAATTTTATTTGCCATATTAGACCTAAAATAGGTCTGTCTCAACGTCTATGTGGACGGAGAAAAATAAACCATGTGCTCGGACGCATCACACCCACAAATGATGCCGGCAGTTTATTTATAAAATATATATTTATATAAGTAGATCGGGCATATCGCGACGTTTCGGCTATTTATCTAGCCTTCTTCAGGCGAGCCCGAATGGCAAAAGGGAATTTGACCCTGTCCCCTCCAGCTTATATAGGCTAGGAGGGCGGGGCCCCTCACCCAGCGACCAATCCCCACGTTCAGCATTATATAATGCGTCATAAACTGTTTTTAGCACAAAGTGATGTTGTTGTTAATTTTTTACAGGGTCCCGTCGAATAATCTGGAGCAGCAGGCACTTACAACGGGTAAGTAGGCACCTTCGTGTACAATTCAGGTAAGTATGTGGTCAACACGAGGTCCAGACGTCTCGGCACGGGCTGAGTTAGGGGAATGAAATCCAGGATCCGAATCCCGAAGGATTCGGAAACGGTTATGCACTGTCCAGAGTTGTACTGGCCGCCACGAGTCTCACACATACACCCAAATCATACACGACAGCCAACACTTTATCGAAGAAAGCCAGCGCATGGTCAAGACATTTTTGTGGTCACTGTAAAAAATCCCAGCTAGGGCTATGATGACCCGGGCTATTTCAGGGAGGGGTATGTGCCAAAAAACAGGGGTAGGTTTTAGTGCGTGTCAGGTAAGGGGCATATTCTAATTAATCTCGACGTCTGTATGGACGGAGAAAAATAAATAAACATTGCGCTCAGACGCATCACACCCTTAAAATGATGCCGGCTGCTTATTTATTAATAATTTTATTTGCCATATTAGACCTAAAATAGGTCTGTCTCAACGTCTATGTGGACGGAGAAAAATAAACCATGTGCTCGGACGCATCACACCCACAAATGATGCCGGCAGTTTATTTATAAAATATATATTTATATAAGTAGATCGGGCATATCGCGACGTTTCGGCTATTTATCTAGCCTTCTTCAGGCGAGCCCGAATGGCAAAAGGGAATTTGACCCTGTCCCCTCCAGCTTATATAGGCTAGGAGGGCGGGGCCCCTCACCCAGCGACCAATCCCCACGTTCAGCATTATATAATGCGTCATAAACTGTTTTTAGCACAAAGTGATGTTGTTGTTAATTTTTTACAGGGTCCCGTCGAATAATCTGGAGCAGCAGGCACTTACAACGGGTAAGTAGGCACCTTCGTGTACAATTCAGGTAAGTATGTGGTCAACACGAGGTCCAGACGTCTCGGCACGGGCTGAGTTAGGGGAATGAAATCCAGGATCCGAATCCCGAAGGATTCGGAAACGGTTATGCACTGTCCAGAGTTGTACTGGCCGCCACGAGTCTCACACATACACCCAAATCATACACGACAGCCAACACTTTATCGAAGAAAGCCAGCGCATGGTCAAGACATTTTTGTGGTCACTGTAAAAAATCCCAGCTAGGGCTATGATGACCCGGGCTATTTCAGGGAGGGGTATGTGCCAAAAAACAGGGGTAGGTTTTAGTGCGTGTCAGGTAAGGGGCATATTCTAATTAATCTCGACGTCTGTATGGACGGAGAAAAATAAATAAACATTGCGCTCAGACGCATCACACCCTTAAAATGATGCCGGCTGCTTATTTATTAATAATTTTATTTGCCATATTAGACCTAAAATAGGTCTGTCTCAACGTCTATGTGGACGGAGAAAAATAAACCATGTGCTCGGACGCATCACACCCACAAATGATGCCGGCAGTTTATTTATAAAATATATATTTATATAAGTAGATCGGGCATATCGCGACGTTTCGGCTATTTATCTAGCCTTCTTCAGGCGAGCCCGAATGGCAAAAGGGAATTTGACCCTGTCCCCTCCAGCTTATATAGGCTAGGAGGGCGGGGCCCCTCACCCAGCGACCAATCCCCACGTTCAGCATTATATAATGCGTCATAAACTGTTTTTAGCACAAAGTGATGTTGTTGTTAATTTTTTACAGGGTCCCGTCGAATAATCTGGAGCAGCAGGCACTTACAACGGGTAAGTAGGCACCTTCGTGTACAATTCAGGTAAGTATGTGGTCAACACGAGGTCCAGACGTCTCGGCACGGGCTGAGTTAGGGGAATGAAATCCAGGATCCGAATCCCGAAGGATTCGGAAACGGTTATGCACTGTCCAGAGTTGTACTGGCCGCCACGAGTCTCACACATACACCCAAATCATACACGACAGCCAACACTTTATCGAAGAAAGCCAGCGCATGGTCAAGACATTTTTGTGGTCACTGTAAAAAATCCCAGCTAGGGCTATGATGACCCGGGCTATTTCAGGGAGGGGTATGTGCCAAAAAACAGGGGTAGGTTTTAGTGCGTGTCAGGTAAGGGGCATATTCTAATTAATCTCGACGTCTGTATGGACGGAGAAAAATAAATAAACATTGCGCTCAGACGCATCACACCCTTAAAATGATGCCGGCTGCTTATTTATTAATAATTTTATTTGCCATATTAGACCTAAAATAGGTCTGTCTCAACGTCTATGTGGACGGAGAAAAATAAACCATGTGCTCGGACGCATCACACCCACAAATGATGCCGGCAGTTTATTTATAAAATATATATTTATATAAGTAGATCGGGCATATCGCGACGTTTCGGCTATTTATCTAGCCTTCTTCAGGCGAGCCCGAATGGCAAAAGGGAATTTGACCCTGTCCCCTCCAGCTTATATAGGCTAGGAGGGCGGGGCCCCTCACCCAGCGACCAATCCCCACGTTCAGCATTATATAATGCGTCATAAACTGTTTTTAGCACAAAGTGATGTTGTTGTTAATTTTTTACAGGGTCCCGTCGAATAATCTGGAGCAGCAGGCACTTACAACGGGTAAGTAGGCACCTTCGTGTACAATTCAGGTAAGTATGTGGTCAACACGAGGTCCAGACGTCTCGGCACGGGCTGAGTTAGGGGAATGAAATCCAGGATCCGAATCCCGAAGGATTCGGAAACGGTTATGCACTGTCCAGAGTTGTACTGGCCGCCACGAGTCTCACACATACACCCAAATCATACACGACAGCCAACACTTTATCGAAGAAAGCCAGCGCATGGTCAAGACATTTTTGTGGTCACTGTAAAAAATCCCAGCTAGGGCTATGATGACCCGGGCTATTTCAGGGAGGGGTATGTGCCAAAAAACAGGGGTAGGTTTTAGTGCGTGTCAGGTAAGGGGCATATTCTAATTAATCTCGACGTCTGTATGGACGGAGAAAAATAAATAAACATTGCGCTCAGACGCATCACACCCTTAAAATGATGCCGGCTGCTTATTTATTAATAATTTTATTTGCCATATTAGACCTAAAATAGGTCTGTCTCAACGTCTATGTGGACGGAGAAAAATAAACCATGTGCTCGGACGCATCACACCCACAAATGATGCCGGCAGTTTATTTATAAAATATATATTTATATAAGTAGATCGGGCATATCGCGACGTTTCGGCTATTTATCTAGCCTTCTTCAGGCGAGCCCGAATGGCAAAAGGGAATTTGACCCTGTCCCCTCCAGCTTATATAGGCTAGGAGGGCGGGGCCCCTCACCCAGCGACCAATCCCCACGTTCAGCATTATATAATGCGTCATAAACTGGGTTAGGGTTAGGGTTGGGGTTAGGGTTAGGGTTAGGGGAATGAAATCCAGGATCCGAATCCCGAAGGATTCGGAAACGGTTATGCACTGTCCAGAGTTGTACTGGCCGCCACGAGTCTCACACATACACCCCAATCATACACGACAGCCAACACCTATCGAGGAAAGCCAGCGCATGGTCAAGACATTTTTGTGGTCTCTGTAAAAAATCCCAGCTAGGGCTATGATGACCCGGGCTATTTCAGGGAGGGGTCTGTGCCAAAAAACAGGGGTAGGTTTTAGTGCGTGTCAGGTAAGGGGCATATTCTAATTTATCTCAACGTCTGTATGGACGGAGAAAAATAAATAAACATTGCGCTCAGACGCATCACACCCTCAAATGATGCCGGCTGCTTATTTATTAATTATTTTATTTGCCATATTGTGACCTAAAATAGGTCTGTCTCAACGTCTATGTAGACGGAGAAAAATAAACCATGTGCTCGGACGCATCACACCCACAAATGATGCCGGCAGTTTATTTATAATATATATTTATATAATGTAATCGGGCATATCGCGACGTTTCGGCTATTTATCTAGCCTTCTTCAGGCGAGCCCGAATGGCAAAAGGGAATTTGACCCTGTCCCCTCCAGCTTATATAGGCTAGGAGGGCGGGGCCCCTCACCCAGCGACCAATCCCCACGTTCAGCATTGTATAATGCGTCATAAACTGTTTTTAACACAAACTGATGTTGTTTTTAATTTTTTACAGGGTCCCGTCGAATAATCTGGAACAGCAGGCACTTACAACGGGTAAGTAGGCACCTTCGTGTACAATTCAGGTAAGCATGTGGTCAACACGAGGTCCAGACGCCTCGGCACGGGCTGAGTTAGGGGAATGAAATCCAGGATCCGAATCCCGAAGGATTCGGAAACGGTTATGCACTGTCCAGAGTTGTACTGGCCGCCACGAGTCTCACACATACACCCCAATCATACACGACAGCCAACACCTATCGAGGAAAGCCAGCGCATGGTCAAGACATTTTTGTGGTCTCTGTAAAAAATCCCAGCTAGGGCTATGATGACCCGGGCTATTTCAGGGAGGGGTCTGTGCCAAAAAACAGGGGTAGGTTTTAGTGCGTGTCAGGTAAGGGGCATATTCTAATTTATCTCAACGTCTGTATGGACGGAGAAAAATAAATAAACATTGCGCTCAGACGCATCACACCCTCAAATGATGCCGGCTGCTTATTTATTAATTATTTTATTTGCCATATTGTGACCTAAAATAGGTCTGTCTCAACGTCTATGTAGACGGAGAAAAATAAACCATGTGCTCGGACGCATCACACCCACAAATGATGCCGGCAGTTTATTTATAATATATATTTATATAATGTAATCGGGCATATCGCGACGTTTCGGCTATTTATCTAGCCTTCTTCAGGCGAGCCCGAATGGCAAAAGGGAATTTGACCCTGTCCCCTCCAGCTTATATAGGCTAGGAGGGCGGGGCCCCTCACCCAGCGACCAATCCCCACGTTCAGCATTGTATAATGCGTCATAAACTGTTTTTAACACAAACTGATGTTGTTTTTAATTTTTTACAGGGTCCCGTCGAATAATCTGGAACAGCAGGCACTTACAACGGGTAAGTAGGCACCTTCGTGTACAATTCAGGTAAGCATGTGGTCAACACGAGGTCCAGACGCCTCGGCACGGGCTGAGTTAGGGGAATGAAATCCAGGATCCGAATCCCGAAGGATTCGGAAACGGTTATGCACTGTCCAGAGTTGTACTGGCCGCCACGAGTCTCACACATACACCCCAATCATACACGACAGCCAACACCTATCGAGGAAAGCCAGCGCATGGTCAAGACATTTTTGTGGTCTCTGTAAAAAATCCCAGCTAGGGCTATGATGACCCGGGCTATTTCAGGGAGGGGTCTGTGCCAAAAAACAGGGGTAGGTTTTAGTGCGTGTCAGGTAAGGGGCATATTCTAATTTATCTCAACGTCTGTATGGACGGAGAAAAATAAATAAACATTGCGCTCAGACGCATCACACCCTCAAATGATGCCGGCTGCTTATTTATTAATTATTTTATTTGCCATATTGTGACCTAAAATAGGTCTGTCTCAACGTCTATGTAGACGGAGAAAAATAAACCATGTGCTCGGACGCATCACACCCACAAATGATGCCGGCAGTTTATTTATAATATATATTTATATAATGTAATCGGGCATATCGCGACGTTTCGGCTATTTATCTAGCCTTCTTCAGGCGAGCCCGAATGGCAAAAGGGAATTTGACCCTGTCCCCTCCAGCTTATATAGGCTAGGAGGGCGGGGCCCCTCACCCAGCGACCAATCCCCACGTTCAGCATTGTATAATGCGTCATAAACTGTTTTTAACACAAACTGATGTTGTTTTTAATTTTTTACAGGGTCCCGTCGAATAATCTGGAACAGCAGGCACTTACAACGGGTAAGTAGGCACCTTCGTGTACAATTCAGGTAAGCATGTGGTCAACACGAGGTCCAGACGCCTCGGCACGGGCTGAGTTAGGGGAATGAAATCCAGGATCCGAATCCCGAAGGATTCGGAAACGGTTATGCACTGTCCAGAGTTGTACTGGCCGCCACGAGTCTCACACATACACCCCAATCATACACGACAGCCAACACCTATCGAGGAAAGCCAGCGCATGGTCAAGACATTTTTGTGGTCTCTGTAAAAAATCCCAGCTAGGGCTATGATGACCCGGGCTATTTCAGGGAGGGGTCTGTGCCAAAAAACAGGGGTAGGTTTTAGTGCGTGTCAGGTAAGGGGCATATTCTAATTTATCTCAACGTCTGTATGGACGGAGAAAAATAAATAAACATTGCGCTCAGACGCATCACACCCTCAAATGATGCCGGCTGCTTATTTATTAATTATTTTATTTGCCATATTGTGACCTAAAATAGGTCTGTCTCAACGTCTATGTAGACGGAGAAAAATAAACCATGTGCTCGGACGCATCACACCCACAAATGATGCCGGCAGTTTATTTATAATATATATTTATATAATGTAATCGGGCATATCGCGACGTTTCGGCTATTTATCTAGCCTTCTTCAGGCGAGCCCGAATGGCAAAAGGGAATTTGACCCTGTCCCCTCCAGCTTATATAGGCTAGGAGGGCGGGGCCCCTCACCCAGCGACCAATCCCCACGTTCAGCATTGTATAATGCGTCATAAACTGTTTTTAACACAAACTGATGTTGTTTTTAATTTTTTACAGGGTCCCGTCGAATAATCTGGAACAGCAGGCACTTACAACGGGTAAGTAGGCACCTTCGTGTACAATTCAGGTAAGCATGTGGTCAACACGAGGTCCAGACGCCTCGGCACGGGCTGAGTTAGGGGAATGAAATCCAGGATCCGAATCCCGAAGGATTCGGAAACGGTTATGCACTGTCCAGAGTTGTACTGGCCGCCACGAGTCTCACACATACACCCCAATCATACACGACAGCCAACACCTATCGAGGAAAGCCAGCGCATGGTCAAGACATTTTTGTGGTCTCTGTAAAAAATCCCAGCTAGGGCTATGATGACCCGGGCTATTTCAGGGAGGGGTCTGTGCCAAAAAACAGGGGTAGGTTTTAGTGCGTGTCAGGTAAGGGGCATATTCTAATTTATCTCAACGTCTGTATGGACGGAGAAAAATAAATAAACATTGCGCTCAGACGCATCACACCCTCAAATGATGCCGGCTGCTTATTTATTAATTATTTTATTTGCCATATTGTGACCTAAAATAGGTCTGTCTCAACGTCTATGTAGACGGAGAAAAATAAACCATGTGCTCGGACGCATCACACCCACAAATGATGCCGGCAGTTTATTTATAATATATATTTATATAATGTAATCGGGCATATCGCGACGTTTCGGCTATTTATCTAGCCTTCTTCAGGCGAGCCCGAATGGCAAAAGGGAATTTGACCCTGTCCCCTCCAGCTTATATAGGCTAGGAGGGCGGGGCCCCTCACCCAGCGACCAATCCCCACGTTCAGCATTGTATAATGCGTCATAAACTGTTTTTAACACAAACTGATGTTGTTTTTAATTTTTTACAGGGTCCCGTCGAATAATCTGGAACAGCAGGCACTTACAACGGGTAAGTAGGCACCTTCGTGTACAATTCAGGTAAGCATGTGGTCAACACGAGGTCCAGACGCCTCGGCACGGGCTGAGTTAGGGGAATGAAATCCAGGATCCGAATCCCGAAGGATTCGGAAACGGTTATGCACTGTCCAGAGTTGTACTGGCCGCCACGAGTCTCACACATACACCCCAATCATACACGACAGCCAACACCTATCGAGGAAAGCCAGCGCATGGTCAAGACATTTTTGTGGTCTCTGTAAAAAATCCCAGCTAGGGCTATGATGACCCGGGCTATTTCAGGGAGGGGTCTGTGCCAAAAAACAGGGGTAGGTTTTAGTGCGTGTCAGGTAAGGGGCATATTCTAATTTATCTCAACGTCTGTATGGACGGAGAAAAATAAATAAACATTGCGCTCAGACGCATCACACCCTCAAATGATGCCGGCTGCTTATTTATTAATTATTTTATTTGCCATATTGTGACCTAAAATAGGTCTGTCTCAACGTCTATGTAGACGGAGAAAAATAAACCATGTGCTCGGACGCATCACACCCACAAATGATGCCGGCAGTTTATTTATAATATATATTTATATAATGTAATCGGGCATATCGCGACGTTTCGGCTATTTATCTAGCCTTCTTCAGGCGAGCCCGAATGGCAAAAGGGAATTTGACCCTGTCCCCTCCAGCTTATATAGGCTAGGAGGGCGGGGCCCCTCACCCAGCGACCAATCCCCACGTTCAGCATTGTATAATGCGTCATAAACTGTTTTTAACACAAACTGATGTTGTTTTTAATTTTTTACAGGGTCCCGTCGAATAATCTGGAACAGCAGGCACTTACAACGGGTAAGTAGGCACCTTCGTGTACAATTCAGGTAAGCATGTGGTCAACACGAGGTCCAGACGCCTCGGCACGGGCTGAGTTAGGGGAATGAAATCCAGGATCCGAATCCCGAAGGATTCGGAAACGGTTATGCACTGTCCAGAGTTGTACTGGCCGCCACGAGTCTCACACATACACCCCAATCATACACGACAGCCAACACCTATCGAGGAAAGCCAGCGCATGGTCAAGACATTTTTGTGGTCTCTGTAAAAAATCCCAGCTAGGGCTATGATGACCCGGGCTATTTCAGGGAGGGGTCTGTGCCAAAAAACAGGGGTAGGTTTTAGTGCGTGTCAGGTAAGGGGCATATTCTAATTTATCTCAACGTCTGTATGGACGGAGAAAAATAAATAAACATTGCGCTCAGACGCATCACACCCTCAAATGATGCCGGCTGCTTATTTATTAATTATTTTATTTGCCATATTGTGACCTAAAATAGGTCTGTCTCAACGTCTATGTAGACGGAGAAAAATAAACCATGTGCTCGGACGCATCACACCCACAAATGATGCCGGCAGTTTATTTATAATATATATTTATATAATGTAATCGGGCATATCGCGACGTTTCGGCTATTTATCTAGCCTTCTTCAGGCGAGCCCGAATGGCAAAAGGGAATTTGACCCTGTCCCCTCCAGCTTATATAGGCTAGGAGGGCGGGGCCCCTCACCCAGCGACCAATCCCCACGTTCAGCATTGTATAATGCGTCATAAACTGTTTTTAACACAAACTGATGTTGTTTTTAATTTTTTACAGGGTCCCGTCGAATAATCTGGAACAGCAGGCACTTACAACGGGTAAGTAGGCACCTTCGTGTACAATTCAGGTAAGCATGTGGTCAACACGAGGTCCAGACGCCTCGGCACGGGCTGAGTTAGGGGAATGAAATCCAGGATCCGAATCCCGAAGGATTCGGAAACGGTTATGCACTGTCCAGAGTTGTACTGGCCGCCACGAGTCTCACACATACACCCCAATCATACACGACAGCCAACACCTATCGAGGAAAGCCAGCGCATGGTCAAGACATTTTTGTGGTCTCTGTAAAAAATCCCAGCTAGGGCTATGATGACCCGGGCTATTTCAGGGAGGGGTCTGTGCCAAAAAACAGGGGTAGGTTTTAGTGCGTGTCAGGTAAGGGGCATATTCTAATTTATCTCAACGTCTGTATGGACGGAGAAAAATAAATAAACATTGCGCTCAGACGCATCACACCCTCAAATGATGCCGGCTGCTTATTTATTAATTATTTTATTTGCCATATTGTGACCTAAAATAGGTCTGTCTCAACGTCTATGTAGACGGAGAAAAATAAACCATGTGCTCGGACGCATCACACCCACAAATGATGCCGGCAGTTTATTTATAATATATATTTATATAATGTAATCGGGCATATCGCGACGTTTCGGCTATTTATCTAGCCTTCTTCAGGCGAGCCCGAATGGCAAAAGGGAATTTGACCCTGTCCCCTCCAGCTTATATAGGCTAGGAGGGCGGGGCCCCTCACCCAGCGACCAATCCCCACGTTCAGCATTGTATAATGCGTCATAAACTGTTTTTAACACAAACTGATGTTGTTTTTAATTTTTTACAGGGTCCCGTCGAATAATCTGGAACAGCAGGCACTTACAACGGGTAAGTAGGCACCTTCGTGTACAATTCAGGTAAGCATGTGGTCAACACGAGGTCCAGACGCCTCGGCACGGGCTGAGTTAGGGGAATGAAATCCAGGATCCGAATCCCGAAGGATTCGGAAACGGTTATGCACTGTCCAGAGTTGTACTGGCCGCCACGAGTCTCACACATACACCCCAATCATACACGACAGCCAACACCTATCGAGGAAAGCCAGCGCATGGTCAAGACATTTTTGTGGTCTCTGTAAAAAATCCCAGCTAGGGCTATGATGACCCGGGCTATTTCAGGGAGGGGTCTGTGCCAAAAAACAGGGGTAGGTTTTAGTGCGTGTCAGGTAAGGGGCATATTCTAATTTATCTCAACGTCTGTATGGACGGAGAAAAATAAATAAACATTGCGCTCAGACGCATCACACCCTCAAATGATGCCGGCTGCTTATTTATTAATTATTTTATTTGCCATATTGTGACCTAAAATAGGTCTGTCTCAACGTCTATGTAGACGGAGAAAAATAAACCATGTGCTCGGACGCATCACACCCACAAATGATGCCGGCAGTTTATTTATAATATATATTTATATAATGTAATCGGGCATATCGCGACGTTTCGGCTATTTATCTAGCCTTCTTCAGGCGAGCCCGAATGGCAAAAGGGAATTTGACCCTGTCCCCTCCAGCTTATATAGGCTAGGAGGGCGGGGCCCCTCACCCAGCGACCAATCCCCACGTTCAGCATTGTATAATGCGTCATAAACTGTTTTTAACACAAACTGATGTTGTTTTTAATTTTTTACAGGGTCCCGTCGAATAATCTGGAACAGCAGGCACTTACAACGGGTAAGTAGGCACCTTCGTGTACAATTCAGGTAAGCATGTGGTCAACACGAGGTCCAGACGCCTCGGCACGGGCTGAGTTAGGGGAATGAAATCCAGGATCCGAATCCCGAAGGATTCGGAAACGGTTATGCACTGTCCAGAGTTGTACTGGCCGCCACGAGTCTCACACATACACCCCAATCATACACGACAGCCAACACCTATCGAGGAAAGCCAGCGCATGGTCAAGACATTTTTGTGGTCTCTGTAAAAAATCCCAGCTAGGGCTATGATGACCCGGGCTATTTCAGGGAGGGGTCTGTGCCAAAAAACAGGGGTAGGTTTTAGTGCGTGTCAGGTAAGGGGCATATTCTAATTTATCTCAACGTCTGTATGGACGGAGAAAAATAAATAAACATTGCGCTCAGACGCATCACACCCTCAAATGATGCCGGCTGCTTATTTATTAATTATTTTATTTGCCATATTGTGACCTAAAATAGGTCTGTCTCAACGTCTATGTAGACGGAGAAAAATAAACCATGTGCTCGGACGCATCACACCCACAAATGATGCCGGCAGTTTATTTATAATATATATTTATATAATGTAATCGGGCATATCGCGACGTTTCGGCTATTTATCTAGCCTTCTTCAGGCGAGCCCGAATGGCAAAAGGGAATTTGACCCTGTCCCCTCCAGCTTATATAGGCTAGGAGGGCGGGGCCCCTCACCCAGCGACCAATCCCCACGTTCAGCATTGTATAATGCGTCATAAACTGTTTTTAACACAAACTGATGTTGTTTTTAATTTTTTACAGGGTCCCGTCGAATAATCTGGAACAGCAGGCACTTACAACGGGTAAGTAGGCACCTTCGTGTACAATTCAGGTAAGCATGTGGTCAACACGAGGTCCAGACGCCTCGGCACGGGCTGAGTTAGGGGAATGAAATCCAGGATCCGAATCCCGAAGGATTCGGAAACGGTTATGCACTGTCCAGAGTTGTACTGGCCGCCACGAGTCTCACACATACACCCCAATCATACACGACAGCCAACACCTATCGAGGAAAGCCAGCGCATGGTCAAGACATTTTTGTGGTCTCTGTAAAAAATCCCAGCTAGGGCTATGATGACCCGGGCTATTTCAGGGAGGGGTCTGTGCCAAAAAACAGGGGTAGGTTTTAGTGCGTGTCAGGTAAGGGGCATATTCTAATTTATCTCAACGTCTGTATGGACGGAGAAAAATAAATAAACATTGCGCTCAGACGCATCACACCCTCAAATGATGCCGGCTGCTTATTTATTAATTATTTTATTTGCCATATTGTGACCTAAAATAGGTCTGTCTCAACGTCTATGTAGACGGAGAAAAATAAACCATGTGCTCGGACGCATCACACCCACAAATGATGCCGGCAGTTTATTTATAATATATATTTATATAATGTAATCGGGCATATCGCGACGTTTCGGCTATTTATCTAGCCTTCTTCAGGCGAGCCCGAATGGCAAAAGGGAATTTGACCCTGTCCCCTCCAGCTTATATAGGCTAGGAGGGCGGGGCCCCTCACCCAGCGACCAATCCCCACGTTCAGCATTGTATAATGCGTCATAAACTGTTTTTAACACAAACTGATGTTGTTTTTAATTTTTTACAGGGTCCCGTCGAATAATCTGGAACAGCAGGCACTTACAACGGGTAAGTAGGCACCTTCGTGTACAATTCAGGTAAGCATGTGGTCAACACGAGGTCCAGACGCCTCGGCACGGGCTGAGTTAGGGGAATGAAATCCAGGATCCGAATCCCGAAGGATTCGGAAACGGTTATGCACTGTCCAGAGTTGTACTGGCCGCCACGAGTCTCACACATACACCCCAATCATACACGACAGCCAACACCTATCGAGGAAAGCCAGCGCATGGTCAAGACATTTTTGTGGTCTCTGTAAAAAATCCCAGCTAGGGCTATGATGACCCGGGCTATTTCAGGGAGGGGTCTGTGCCAAAAAACAGGGGTAGGTTTTAGTGCGTGTCAGGTAA
>NC_090196.1:300000-492500 GCF_024679245.1 Pseudorasbora parva
CATTGTCAGTGATCACATTTGCATCTATTCGTCTGATTGGTACTGTTATGCTGATAGGATTTGGATTGGTAGTCTGATTGGCACTGTTATGCTGATAGGATTAGGACTGGTGACATGGAAATGTATGAGGTGTGTCCCTTTTTACCTAAACAACATGTGCATTCCTTTGTTTAGATTGTCTCCTCCTCTACTGTGTAAATCCCTCCCCCTGAAATATGGATAAATTACAATGTATACTTTTAAAATTAGACTTGGACGACTGCAGCCACAGACGGCACGTGTGTTTCTCAATAAAGAGGAACGCCTGCCCGAAAGATATACCCAAGCTCTCCTGGTCTTCACTTCTGAGTTTCCAACACCATCATTGCAGCTTGAGTAGGACTGCTTCCAAACTTGTTGTATAACAATTATTGAATATTTCGTAAGACTGGATTAGTAGCATTTATATAAATGTAATTACATTTGATGTAAACAGGCACAACACACTTTATATTCTATCCAAAATAAAACATTTTTTATTGAGAATTGTTGAAATGTTTTATTTGTTTTTCATGCGTAATTTCACAGCTTTTGGTACAGATGGATGTGCATGTAATGGTGTAAACAAGTTAGAAGAGCGTTTTCATAGCCTCCCGAATTGCTTGAGCATTACGGCCTCCCACTCCCTGGAAAACATCTTGCGCTTGCTCTAGCAAAACATCTGTGATGTTCCAGTCAGGCAGAAACGTTTCTTCGTGCATCTCACAAATATTGTGCAGAACACAAGAAACAGCAACAACATCAGACATCAGTGCGGTGTTAACATCGTTGCGCTTCAGTAAGCACCGCCAACGCCCTTTGAGTCGTCCGAAGGCGTTCTCGACAACCATTCGTGCTGAGCTCAGTCGGTAGTTGTACAGCCGTTGTTGAGGGGTCAGCGCTTGGTGATTTGTGAAACCCTTCATAAGCCTTTTCTTGAGCGGGTATGCAGCAATTAAATGGACAGGAACCTCAACTCCATTCACAATCCTTGAGTTCTGTTTAAAAGTAAAGAAAAAAAATCAGCAAATTGATAATGATCATGCATTCTGGTTGTATATTGAATATACATACATATATATAATAGCAGCAAATGAAATAGTGATTACCTCACATGGAAACAGGTAGCCACCATTTTCTTCTGCCGTTTGGAAAATGGGAGAGTTGGACAACACACGAGCGTCATGTGTGCGGCCAGGCCAGCCTACATACACATCTGTGAAGCTAGTTCAGGAGACATGGAGTTAATATCTGTTCACGTGAAAATATAAATTTGGTAAAGCTAAAAACTGCTTATGGACTAGATTCTTACCAGAAGTTGTGGTCGACAACAGCTTGAAGTACAATTGAATGCCATCCTTTACGATTGTGGTAAGCTGCAGCATCTTCCTGGGGAGTAATAATAGGGATGTGGCTACCGTCTATTGCACCAGCACATAATGGATACCCACGTTCAGCAAATCCATTTATAGTGTTTTGAAGAGCTTCTCCTCTGGGCAAGGAGATGAAACGTTTGAAAAGTTTTCTCTTCAATGTCGCGGTCACTTCATGAACCAGAGTTCAAACAGTTGACAGCCCCACACCAAAAAGACAACTGATTGTGCGGTATTCGCCAGAGTTAGCATACCACCACAAAACAATAGCCAATCTACGGCGTGGTTCAAGTGGCTTTCTCCAGTTTGTAGACTTTCGTCTCAGACTTCGCTCAACAAGTTGCAGAACAAACTCAAACGTGGTGCGTGACATGTGAAAGTGCTGACGCCACTGATCGGCGGTGAAGTTTTCTAGGACATTAGTCCAAAACACAGCACCTTGAGGTCTTCGTAGCATCCACATTCTTCTATCAGAAACACCCAGTTGCATGAGCTGTGTACACAGAATGGTAGCTTTTAGCATTCGATGGCGCCTTTGTGCTCTAGACATGTGCCGATTTTCGATAATGCGATTTATCATGATAATGAATATGCACGATATTGTTATCGTGGGCACTTTAAAATATCGTAAATAATAATTTATTAACAATTTATAAATTTTTTATAATGCACTCAGGAATACTTTGCCCATCAACCGTATAAATGCTCAACACCGCTGTATTCTGCGTCAAAGGGAAGCGCTCAGGTGTAAATGAGAAGCACATGAACGAGTGAAGGAGACGCGCTGCTGAAGTGCCGCTCAGTGACAGCAGAGGGCGCTGATGAACGGCAGAATACAGCGGTTACCCCGGAAACACCGCAAACAAACAAAAATGCCCAGTTTTTAAAACAGCCATTCGTTTTTTTAATCTCAATGTTGTTCATCACAGCACCAAATATTTAATACTTAAAGACTTAATAGGCTATTTATTTTCAAACTTAAACATTTTTATGTTTTAATCTGGACTACAACATGCCCTAATGATTAGAACTGTTCTGATTATTTATTATTGTTCAGTAAAACTTTGAGACATATGACTTCATTAGTTAACATGTTAATTTATTATTACCAAACTGACAATGAAAAATACTTATAAAGAATTAATCATTCTAGGTAATGTTAATTTCTTAGTTACTGTTTAATAACATTAAAATCAAAATAACTTTTTTAATGGACTTAAGATAAAACTAACAATGATCAGTATTTCTTAACCAACATTACCAAATACATTATACTTTCTGTACCAAATGTAGCTATTGCTCAATCTTAGTTAATGCATTAAATAATGAGACCTTATTGTAATTTGTTAGCCCACCTGTTGATCTTTATAGCCTAATTCTTTTGCACTTTAATCTGTTTGAAAATTATACTTTTACAGCTCTGAAAAAGGGGCCTCTTTTTTTTCAGAGCTATATATATTTTTGGTGCACTATTGTATTTAAACATTCAGTTATTTTTGTTATTACAAAAATAGTTCTTAAAGCTGTTGTTATGGCAACATTTTTTTTGCAACTTATTTCAATAATGTGATAATATCGTATATAGTGATAAAACTTCAGCAATTAATCGCAACATGAAAAATTGATATCGGCACATGCCTACTGTGCTCTAAGTCTCGCTGCTTCACATTGTTTCCTACTCT
This sequence comes from Pseudorasbora parva, assembly GCF_024679245.1. NCBI lineage: Eukaryota > Metazoa > Chordata > Actinopteri > Cypriniformes > Gobionidae > Pseudorasbora > Pseudorasbora parva. Next base: position 303,074 of record NC_090196.1, read on the forward strand.
CAGCAAGCTTTTCTTCCAGCGTACGCGTTATCTCATTAACTCTCCGGAAAGAAGTCAATATAGAAAAACATGAAGTAATTTGAGCATTTAGCATAAACAACAATGCCGCCATGTTTACAAAGCAATGAGAACACTTCCGTTTTGCCTTTCCTTATTCTTTGGCCAATCTTTTTCGACTCATACATTATACGTCACATCCGGATGTCACGTGTCAACTCGATCCGGGACCGTTACGGGTTGTGTGTGAAAAGTGCACATATTACGGTATTTCGCTGGCAGTGTGAATGGACCAAATCTAGCGGCCCGGGAACAAATGCCGGGTCGCATTATCCGTGTATTTGCCGGGATCGCAGTGTGAAAGGGGCTAGTATGAGTGAGTGAGTGTGAGAGTGAGTGTGTAAGTGAGTGAGATGAGACTATTTTACTGTATATATATATAATATACATATATATATATAGTATATATTTACCTTTATACTTCTGGGTATGCCGTCACTTACTGCATCATGACGTAGCACCAATCAGGATCGGTCTTAGTTTCATTCATGCATCAGACACTGTCACGCTGTGGGCGTTCCCCAAAGAGTCATTTTACGACACAGTGTCTCGTTCCCTCTCAGGGAACAAGGGTTATAGTCATAACCTGAGAAGTTTTGTGTAAAACCTTCAAGTACTCAAGGTATAAGATTGCCTTTAAAGTGTATTTGTGTAAACTGGTCATTTTAAACAAATAAATGCTGTGATCAGCTGTTGTTTTTTCCAGCTACATCTTCTCTCTAAGATTAGATCTCCGCTTACTGGGAAAACCTTAGAGATTGCTATCCATGTGCTCATTACAACTCGTTTGGGCTATTGCAATTATTTGTACTATGGCATGTCCAAAAATTATATTGCTCGACTTCAACTAGTACAGAATGCTGCAGCTAAGTTCCTCAAAAGAAAGCGTAAATTTGATCATGTAGCTCCAATTCTGAAAACACTACATTGGTTACCTGTGCATTTCAGAATTGATTTTAAAATTCTACTCTTTGTTTTTAAATCGTTAAATAACCTGGCACCGAGCTATTTGTCTGAGCTACTCTGTCCACACAATCCCACACAAAATCTGAGGTCTGGTGATAAGAGACTTTTGTCTGTCCCTAGATCTCGATTAAAACACAGAGGAGACAGAGCCTTTACTATTGTCGGCCCTAGGCTATGGAACAGCCTTCCGGATTATATCAGATCAGCTCAGTCTGTAACCACTTTTAAATCTTCTCTTAAACTTACTACTTTTCTATAAATGCTAGGCTGTCTTTTTTTTGCTGTGTTTTTTTTTTTTTAAAAAAGTGTGTATTGTTCAGAACTTTGGTCAGCCATGTTTGCTGTGTTTAAATGTGCTATATAAATAAACGAAACTTGAAACTTGAAACTTGAAACTATAATAATAGTATCAATATGTTGCATAACTACAGTCCTGTAATTCAGGTAACAGCTGGAAAAAAATGCTTTCTTAAAATACCCTAATCTAAATAAAGAAGATCAGATCAGATCGGATCGAATTGAATAATGATAATCGATTCAAGATCTTGAGAATCGGAATCGAATCGATTCTTGAAATTTGAATCGAAACCCAGCCCTACACATAATCATGCATTGTTTGTTCATTGGCCATACGAGAACTGGCCGACTGATCCTGGTATCTCCCATTTTCTCCATTCTGGCCCTGAAGGAGTTTTGATTCCTTGCCACCGTCGCCTTTGGCTTTTGTCTTGCTTATTTAGGGTCACTAAAATTTCAGCTATATTACCGATCTGCCCGCATCACACTGTTAAGCTGCTTGGAAACAATTGGCAACGCTGTTAAGCTGCTAACTGTTAATGCTGTGAACGCTGTGAAAGCTGTTAACACTGTGTTGTTAACGCTGTGAACCTGCTTGGAAACAATTGGCATTGTAAAAAGCGCTATATAAAAAAAGGTGACTTGACTTGATTTGACACTGACCAATGAAGTTTCTGACTGCATTACCCACTGGGTTAGCATTCATTGTCTGCTTTGTTCACACTGACCAATGACACTGCAGTCATATCAGGCTACAACATGATATATAGCCTATAATGCTTGCATACACACCCAAATGGACAAGGGGTTTATACTTGTCATTGTTTTTTTCTTTGAAACTAGAGCGACTTGGAGTAATTGTTCTATAGACCATCAGGAAACAGCAGTGAGAAGAAGAAATGTACACAGGTAATGGTATTTATTTGAAAGTTGTTGTTTTTTCCGATTGCTAAATGACAGTGAGCACAACTGGAGCTGCAATAAACTGTGTGCAAAACTCGAACTACAGTCTGCACTACCAACAGTCACCTGAGCTAAACAGTTCACATCACCTGCAAAACTCATTCCAAACAACCTAACTCTTAACACATGGTGTCACATGCCTGTCCTGTCTTGTGTGCACATGTGAGTTTTGTTATGTTGAGCTTGTGCTCGTGTCATTAGCTGTGTCTCATTTCAGAAGGCTGCATCCTCCGGAGGTCGCATTCGAAGGCTGCATACGTCGGACACTCCAAACGCGACCTTCGAATGCGTCCTTCTTTCACATGAATTCGGAGTGTGCATGAAGTGTAGCCTTCATGGCTGGAGATAACCCACAATTCTTTGCGGCTCCGTTAACAACGTCATATTTTTTTTAATATTATATGAAAAAACGTCACCACCGCCAGATATACATGCGAGCGTAGGTGTGGTGTTTAAAATAAGTAGTTCAAGCTTTTTTTTTTTTTTTTTAAGCTCTATTACCTCAAACAGATAGTTTTGGTTAACAGGATTATAACTGTTTAGTGCATTTTAAACGTTTAGAACAGTACATTGCTGTCAAGATAAGAAACATTTCATAGTAATTTTCAAGTTATAAATAATTTTCATTCATATAACTGGCGTGAGAGCGCAACGAGGCTGAACGTGTTGGCATAGCAACGTGATACTTCCTGCCTGTGTGGCCTACGAAGGACGTCTCGTTTACTTCTGATTGAGGACACTCCGTATACTGTATCCTACCCAGGACGTGTCCTCCAGAGGACGCAGCCTTCGAAATTTAATGAATGAGACACAGCTATTGTCAGATCCCTCCCCCTTGTTATCTGATTAGTGTTTATTGGCCCCACCTGTGTTCCCTGATTCCCTTTTGATTTCTTCCCTTCATAAGCTCCTTGTGTTTGTCAGTCTTGGTCGGATCGTTGTATGTCTTGTCTACGTCTCCTGGTTCCCCGTGATCTGTGTTGATTGGTTTAATTTTGTTTTTTTATTTTTCTATTATGTGTTTTTCCCCCCTTGTGGGTTTTGTTTTGAGTTTATGTTTTATTTTATAATAAATTATCATTTTCTGCACTTGAGTCCTCGCACCAGTTTTCCTTTGTGTTAGACGTGACAGAACGATCCGACCTTTGAGGACTCAGCAGAAGATGGGTAGCTTCCTTTTTCCATCTCCCTCCAACTACCTGCAAATTGCCAGATATGTGAGCTTCAATTACATCCGTCAGCAGGGGGCTGACGAGAGGGACTTCGCCTGCAGTCTCCTCATTAAGGTTAACCACATGTCTTACACTGAGGAATAAATTAAGGAGGTGTTGAACATTTGTTTGGACATGCCTCTCAGCCCGGGGGAGATGGGAAAAGCTAGGGCATCTGGGATTCTGGGACTTTGGTCACCATATTTACCATCTTCAATCCCAGCCAACTCATGGTTCCCTTCCATCTACTGTCAGTAGAGGCCCCAGCCCTCCGATGACCCGGAAACGGAGATGGAGGAAGAAGAGCAGGCCTACCTTGTCAGATACTTCCATTGGAGAGGATTCAGCTTTGGGGGTAGGAGAGTGAGTGGACTGTGTTCCGGTGGTCCCTATTCCGGTGGATCGTGTCCCAGTGGACTGAGTTAAAGTGGATTATGTTCCAGTGGTCCCAATTCCGGTAGATCGTATTCCGGTGGATCGTAGTCCAGTGAATCAGGTTCCAGTGGATCGTGTTCCGGTGGTCCCTGTGCCGGTGGATCGTGTTAAGGTGGTCCCTGTGCCGGTGGATCGTATTCCGGTGGTCCCTGTGCCTGTGGATCATGTTCCGGTGGTCCCTGTGTCGATGGATCGTGTTCCGGTGGTCCCAGTTCTGGTGGTCCCAGTTCTGGTTGTCCCTGTGCCATTGGAATCTGTTCCGGTGGATGCTGCTAGGCCGGAGATGCCTCCCAGGCGTCCTGCTCTCACCGACAGATCTGACAGCAATTTAATTTCGCTCTGCAACTCTGGAAACCCATACATTAATTTCTACTGCTTCTATTACACTTTTGCAGGAACCAATCACAGACTGGCTTTTCCACCTGACGCGCTATTGGCGGGTTTAACACGATGACAGATAGAGAAACGATGGATCGTTGCCTGTCGATCACGCCTCTTGTGGTCTGATTGGTGTTATTATTGGTAAATTATTCGAATAAGGCCAGTTGATTATGCCTTTTGTGCAGTAGAAAATACAGAGCAGACTCCCCAGACCAATGTTCAATCTTAAATTGAGCATGGTCTGGTGATAGCCTAGCCAGACAACCTCGCAACAGTACACTTCACCTAAAACCACACCACAAAAGAATCGTGTAAAACATACTGAATATATATATATATATATAGAGTGTGAGGCAACTGAGAAAGAGTTCAAGCAATGTGTGCACCCGTGTCCCCGTTTCATGCGGGCTCAGACACACATTCGCTTTGTGTGAAGTGCCTGGGTGTTCAGCATGCTAGGGCGGCTCTCAAGGGAGCCGCATGTGAGCATTGTGATAAGCTGACGCTCAGGGTGCTTCGCTCTTGGCTGACAACGTGCTCAAAGAGGCCAGCCAGCCCCATCTGGCGGCATAAATCAGTTGGCTCACTAATGAATTTATCAGTGGGTCTTGGGACTGCTGATGCACCATCTCAGTCTTCGCTGACAGTTCAGATGTTCTCCTTTCCCAAGTGAAAGCCTGCTATGCAGCCTCTTCCCCTGGGGTGGAAACCCCGATGCTTGAGCCGTCTGACATGCACAGCACCGAGGCGGGTGACGTTAAGCACCAAACACGCTACTTCATTCATAAAATATAGGCGCTCAGCCAGTTTTCGAGGGGGCTGCCTGTAGTGACTCTGTGTTCTCCATCCCCGTGCGGAAGCCCGCGTTGCAGCTTCTTCCCCCGGGTGGAGAACCAGATGCTTTAGTTTGATTCCGAGAAATAAGACGTAATCAGCATCGACTTGACAGATGACCAGGGTTGCGCAGGGGACCGGAGCGGAGCCGGCGGTCTTGAAGACCCCCACGGTGGAGCAGACGACCACCACAGCAGGGCCGACGGTCTTGAAGACTCCCACGGTGGAGCAGACGACCACCACAGCAGTGCAGGCGAGGTTGAAGACCCCCACGGCAGAGCAGGTGGTCAGGCCAGAGTCCTCTCTAGACTCGGGGCAGGAGGCGGAGTCCTCTCTGGACTCGGGGCAGGAGGCGGAGCCCTCTCTGGACTCGGGGCAGGAGGCGGAGCCCTCTCTGGACTCAGGGCACGGGCCCGAGCCCTCTCTGGACTCGGGGCACGGGCCGGAACCCTCTCTTCCACCAGGCTGTGGAAGGTCCGCTGAGACGACACCAGGCTCTGGAAGGTCCGCTGAGACGACACCAGGCTCTGGAAGGTCCGCTGAGACGACACCAGGCACTGGAAGGTTCCGCTGAGACGACACCAGGCTCTGGAAGGTCCGCTGAGACGACACCAGGCTCTGGAAGGTCCGCTGAGACGACACCAGGCTCTGAAAGTTCCGCTGAGACGACACGAGGCTCTGGAAGGTCCGCTGAGACGACACCAGGCTCTGGAAGGTCCGCTGAGACGACACGAGGCTCTGGAAGGTCCGCTGAGACGACACGAGGCTCTGGAAGGTCTGCTGAGAAGACACGATGCTCTGGAAGGTCCGCTGAGACGACACCAGGCTCTGGAAGGTCCGCTGAGACGACACCAGGCTCTGAAAGTTCCGCTGAGACGACACCAGGCTCTGGAAGGTCCGCTGAGATGACACCAGGCTCTGGAAGGTCCGCTGAGACGACACGAGGCTCTGGAAGGTCCGCTGAGACGACACGAGGCTCTGGAAGGTCTGCTGAGAAGACACGATGCTCTGGAAGGTCTGGGAGCACAGAGGCCTGTGGGTTGGATGGCGCTGATCTAGGGATGCCACTTTCATTCACTGACATCAGCGGTGAGTCCTCCAGGCTGGATGCCAGTCTCACTTGCACTAAGACCACCTTACTGGTTTCATGTGTGCCGTTTATGACAACCCGGAATTCTGCATTGATGTCCATGATGGCTGAAGGTTCTGGAGTGGTGTCCATCTTGTCCAAAGACACAGCATCGGCTGCCATTTTGTCAGAGGACACTGGCTCGGCGGCCATCTTGTCAGAGGACACAGGCTCAGCAGCCATCTTGTCCAAAGACACAGGTTCGGTGGCCATTTTGTCAGAGGACACTGGCTCGGTGGCCATCTTGCCCGAGGACACAGGCACGGCAGGTGCAGTGGAAATGTCACAATCCTCCTCCATGACACCCACTGTGAAAGCAGAGCCGCTGACCTGAAGGGCATAATCAAGGAACTCACTCAGGGACCCTCGAGGACCATCACGGACGAGTTTGCTTTGTAACTGCTTGTTGAGTCCATGGCAAAAAAAGTCAATCAACAATGTCCGGGAGGTTGGTGAGGTTTGCAATGTTCAGAAAGTCTATGATGTGGTCCTCGAGTGAGTGAGTTCCCTGGCATAGACGGATGAGACATACTGCTGGATCCATGTGGGCGAAGTCTTCTGTAACGAACTGCTGTGAGACAGAAGGTTGGTTGAAGATTAGGGATGGCTGACGCGAACCTGACGTTTCGACGCTGTGTCGAGATCCCGAAGCGCAGATGTGTCGAAACACTGCTCTGAGCTGTGTTTCGACACACCCATGTCACGTGACTGCCGCTAAACGAAGCGCCGAAGTGTTTCATCAGGTGCCGAAACTGCTTTGATTAAAAGGGGCGGGAACAAACCACACAGTCACACATCTGAATGAACCTCATTCCCTACAGTTTGAAAGTGAAGATAATCCATCGTCACCTCGTGTTTTTTTGTGAGAGGAGAGAGATTTTGTGATATAAGTGAGATTTATTGTGCGCTATGGTTAGTTATATTTAGGCTAGATCTAAATGAGATAGGCTATATTGACTGATCAGTGACAGATAGGATAGATATTCATATAGTAACACATTCATATAGGCTACATTCGAATTATAGATATAGAATATATAGAATTATATGGATATATAGAAGATATTCATAGGTGATATATATTTTATTTTATTCATTTATTTAATAGGGACCAAGCATATTTGTAATGAAGGGTCAACAGGGAGTGGATCCATTTGCAGTATTATTGGAGACAAAAGAATGACAGACAGGGATAAAGCAATATCGTAAACAGGGACAGGCAATGGTCGAGGCAGGCAGCAAGGATCAGAGGTGGGTCACAGGCGAGGATCAAGACAGGCGGCAAACAATCACAGTCCAGGGTACAGGCAAGGTTCAGGGCAGGCAGCAAAGGATCACAAATAACAAACAGTCCAGGTAATAACAAAGAATCAGTCCACAGGAAAACGCTCAGAAATGACAACCGTAGCAAATCAAGACTTCGCAATTGTGTGATGCACATGTGTGTCTTAAATACGGTGTGTAATGCAGTGCAGGTGTGAGTGTAATCAGTCCTAGGAATGAGGGCCCATGGGAGTTGGAGTCCGAATGATCGTGCCTCAGTATTCCGGTGATGGCTCCCTCCGGCGGTCCGGAGGATGAGCCGGGGAAGCGCTATTCATGACAATATTCATGAACATTGTTGTATAAAAATACACCATGTAAATATGACAGAATTGGTAAAAATAACTACTTTTCGTCTGCAGTCCCTATAGGCAGATAACAAAAATAACAAAGACAGCCAACAATCATACAACATTATTCATATTCACCCCCCCCCCAAAAAAAAAAAAAAAAACTAAACAAAAAATTACACAAATGGCAAGACATTATTGTTCATTCACCTCTATACTACATTCAGATTTACAGTGCAAGTGTACATGTACTAGGCCAATTGATAAATCATAAATGTATGACAGTTAAATACGAGTACACCTCTGGTTTTCAAGAAGCCTCTGTTTTAAGTGAGTTTTAAAGGTGTTGAGTGTAGGACATTCTCTTATTGAAAGGGGCAAGCTATTCCAGAGTTTACCACCTATTACTGACAAAACATTTTGCCCAAAAGTGGTGAGCCTAAAGTATCACGCAGTCTCCTTTGATATAGGCCCGTGTATAACCTCCACTGTCAAGTCTTTGAAAAAAGCCATGCAGTGGAGTGGGAGCAAGATTGTCACATTTTGTATACTAAACAAGTGTACTTAAAATGCCTAAAATTATCAAAGCTTAAAAATGTATGCCTCTCTAAAATATCGCAATGATGATGCTTTTTTTAATCAAAAACGAAATCTCGTACTACATCTGGTGTAGGAGCATTTCAATTTGGAAACACCACATAAAGTGAGATGTGTGTATTGTATTGACCCAGAATGCAGGATCCATTAACTTAATTTTCAGTAATTTTCATTCATTTGTATGTACTTGCTAAAAATTATTTGTTTTTTTTATAATTTTTTCAAAGACAGGAGAAATACTATGTAGGCCTAAAAGAAAAAAAAGTCCACTAAGTCCTTCAACAGCAGAGCAATTCATTTTTTTTTAATAAAAATGTTATGGAACAAATGACACATTGTGGCTTTATTTATTTTAATAATCTTAATTTTTCATGACAAAAAACAAAACTAAAGTTATTTACAATGAGGAGGCTACAGGTTACAAAACCAAGTAGTTGTCAGACAGATGTTAAAAACGTTTTTGTTTTTTTACATAGTAGATCACAGTAAAGGTTATTTCAGATCAATACACACTGGTCTCCACTAGATGGCGTCATGGAGACAGGTGCTGTTTCAAAGCTTCGGCACATTTGCTTCAACTGTTTCAGTGCTTCACAAAGCCTCGGTCTGCCCATCACTATTGAAGATCCAAACGCAGTATTTATTGAAGGGTAATCCAAAGTCGTAGTCAATAGAACAGGCAAAAGGTCATAACAGGAAATCAGTCCGAAAAGGCAAACAAAACAGAAGGAACAGGCAAAAGGGTAATCCACGGAGAAGGCAAGACATCAAAGCCCAAGATACATGAAACCAGAGAAACGCTCAGAAATGCAGTTGTGACACTAAACAAGCTTTCGCAATGAATGACAGAGATAACCAGGCTTATATAGGCAGAGGTAATGAGGTGATGAGACACAGGTGTGAACATTGAGTGCTAATGAGTCAGAGGAAAGGATTATGGGTAATGTAGTTTGTGATGGAGTGACAGTCCAGGGTGGAGTGCCCTCTGGTGGTGATCACGGGCACTCACACTGGTGAATTGTGACACCAACTCTCTAAACTTTGAATTCATTTCTGAAAAGGTTGACAAAGAAGGCAAGTTTAAAATTATAAAAGGGCGAATTGATAGTGTTGTGGTTACTTTTGTTAACCTTTTTGTCCCTCCGGAAAGCAACAGGAAATTTTTAAAATTTATTTTTGATACAATAATCTCAGTAAGTGAGGGGATTCTATTTTGTGCGGGTGATTGGAATACAATCCTAAATTATATCATGGATACAACCAGCTCCAAAAAACAAAAAAACTGGCAGATCAAAAGATCTTAATATTTTAATTAGAGAGACAGGTACACTCTAAAAAATAATTCAGTGGCTTAGTTAATATCACAGTAATAATTAACTTTATTAACTTAATAAAATCTCTCAATATCATTTACTTGATGGTTTTAGTTAAACATACCAAAATAATTGACTAAAAATCCAACAGTTAATTTTGTCTAAAATGTATAGTTATATTTAAGTTTTTTTCACTAAAATAATTTAGTATTCAAATAACCAATTCTTTATTTTAAATATACTTAATACATTTGTGAAATTTATTTCAAAATATTTGAGAATGGAGAATTAAACCGATCTGTTTCAAGAACCACAAATATTACTTAATTAAAATCAAGATTATTAATATTTAACACACACTGAAGAAAATGAGTAAGTTTACTCGATTAAAACAATGCGCCCCTCCCCCACCCTCTGACGCGACGACAGCTCGACGGTTGAGTGAGGGCGGATATTTGAATTCTCCTCAGTCACCAGAGCAGTTTCTTCTTCTCAGCGTCGCAGAATTGGGGCATTTCCTCTGTGAAATTCAGGTTTGTATGGTTTTTTTTTTAAATCTATATAATCATTACTGTGCTAAAAGGCATTTTATTTAATTCAAAACAACATACAGGGACACTGTGTGTCACCTTAAGTTAACGTGTGGCGTTGGTCTTTGAAACGCCTGCTGTGTTGCTCAAAACACACAACTTTATTCGTAAAGATAATGAATATAATGAATTTGGACGATAAAATCTTATTAAAACTGGGCACTTTTTGTTTATTGTCAGGTTATGGAGTCTGGCGCCTCGCAGCATCTTTCAGCTACGAATGAAACGCAGGACAGCGGTCTCGAGTTCAAAGTCCACCCGCAGACCGCTAGCGTTAGTCCATCTCAGGCTCGAGAAACAGCGCTGATACGGTGGAAATGGGATAACAGACCGGTTGATTACACTTGAATTACTTTTAAATGTTTAATTTTTACTTCTAAAATGTTTGTTACATGAGTTTAAATGTTGTAAAATAACTGTTATTCTTTACATGTCAAAACAGTAGCCTAATAACTGTTATATGCTGTAACGTTATTGCTGTAAGTTACTCGTCGACAATAAAGGCCATGTCATGTATAAGTATGCTTGTGTGGACTGTGGAGTATTTTACAAAGGTTTAGAGGAAATTAAAGTTATACTATACAAGTTAGTAATACTCATAAATAAAAACAGTTCATATTAGTCATATTGTTTTTTAAAATGCTTTTTACCCAATTTTTTCAACTCAATTGAATTTGTTAATGTAACAAATGCAGTTACTCAGATCTACTTAATTTTTTTACTTACATTTACTCAGTTCATATAGTGTCTATAATTGATTCCACTGCTTTAAAATTTACTCATTTTTTTTAGTGTAAAAATGTTTCACCAAAAAAATTGAGTAAATCATAGTATTAGTTTTTAGAGTGTATGTTCGATGTCTGGAGGGATTTCCATATTAAAGAGAGAGATTTTACCCATTATTCTCTCACACATAAAGTCCACTCCAGGATCGACTTCTTTTTGATGAACACCACTGACAGGTTTAGGGTGAAGGAATGCAAAATTGGAACATCTGATATATCTGACCACAATATTGTCTATTTGACTATTCACTTATCTAATCAACCAAAAACAACACTATGGTGCTTAAATATAAGCATTCTCAACAAGGAAACCACAATTAATGATATTAAGAAGGAAATAGCAGAATGTGTAGAGGATAATAACAATGGTCAGGTAAATCCTGCTCTGCTTTGGGATACAGTTAAAACAGTAATGAGAGCCAGACTCATTTTAAGAACTGCCTATCTAAAGAAGATAAAACGATTAAAATATGATGAGTTGGAAAAGACACTTAGGAGCTAAAACAACAAGAAAGTAATAATGATCAAGAATTGACTGAACAAATTACAGTTACCAAAAATAATATTAATGATATGATACACGAGGAGCTAGAGAAAAATCTACGATTTTCAAAACAGACTTTTTATGAATCTGGTTCAAAAGCCACAATTGAAGCAATTGAAGCACTCGATTACCAAAATCAGAGACCCTTTAACTGATAGTTTGACTTATGATACTAATCAAATTCATAAAATCTTTGAAAACTATTATCAAACACTATACACACCCTCAAAACCAGTGCATGAAAGTGTTATTACACAGTATTTGGCAGGATTAGACCTGCCTTCCCTAGGATCAAATCAAAATGACGTTTTACTGCCCCTATCACTCGAAAAGAAGTGGACACTATTGGAAATCTGAAAACTAACAAATGCCCAGGTAGCGATGGGTTTTTTAATGAGTGGTAAAAGATTTTCAAGGAGGAGCTTGCTCCCATTCTGCTGGAGTCCCAATTCCCATTCTGCTGAATAGAGCAGAGATACCGCCATCATGGAGAGAGGCCGTAATATCTGTCCTCCCTAAGGAAGGAAAAAATATAGAACAATGTGAGTCATATCGCCCGATCTCAATACTGAATGTTGATTACAAACTCTATAATCTCTAAGAGAATGGAGCAGTATCTTATAGACTTGATTCATGAGGCTCAAACAGGATTCATTAAAGGCCGTCAAACTCACGAAAGTATAAGACGAACATTGCATGTCATAGACCAAGCCAAGAAACAACAACTGAGTTTGGCTTTAGTCAGCCTCGATGCGGAGAAAGCCTTTGATCGGGTCAGCTGGCCCTTTTTATACAAGGTGCTTGAGTGTCTTGGCTTTAATGATACATTTATTAGGTGTATTCAGTCACTGTACACTGTATTCCCCAACAGTGTTCTAAACTCAATAAAATTGCAGAGTTGTACTCAAAGCTGCAATATTGTTCAGGCACCACAAAAGTTTTAAGTTCACTTAAGTAGTTTCCAGTTATTGATTATTTAGACAAGATTAGCTCTTAGTTTATGAGTAGAACTGACCCCCTAACTCATTTCGTTCAAGAGTGGATTGAAATTACGTCTGACGTAATAATGACGTGCAACTTCATTGGAGGTTCATATCAACATGGCAAATTCAAATAACCTAATAACCTATACAAACCAACATAAACAAATAAAAAAAATCGGACATTCCAATGAATGGTGAATGACCTAGTCTATGATCGATTGTGGCGGATGTAAATAAACTTTGACATTGTTTGCAAGGACTGCTGCGCGCACCCGGATGTAGGCAGCAACATCAAGAGATCCATCATCAACAACATCAGTCTGCATGCTAACCGTAACGCCTGTACACAAAGGTAAGGACACGCCTTAATGTACTTTGTTTATTTATTTGTTTGCCATCTTCCAGGCAGACCTCAGCTAAAGCGTAGGCTTGTGAGAGAGACCTTTTGCAGCTACCTGCATGTTTTAGCGAATTAACTAAAGTTAATTGTCTCAGCTGTCAGCCAGCCAGCCTTGTTGCACTACTTTAGTGGGATAACTGGACAGACAAACCGTATGGTTTTAGCACTACCAAAGATCCTTTATCCGTTACTGGTGATATCATATATAGGCTTTGGCCGCGCAGGTTAGTTTATAGACGGACACTGAAGGTATAGGATGAGTTTAGACTCAAAATGATTAATAAATGCACACAATTGTCCATGAACTTGATAAATGTTGCAGACGTATTTCACTATCCACAAACAAATGCCTTATAACTTGTGTGTGCAAAATACAATTTGTACAAATAGACACATAATTGTGAATACAAAACTTCGATTTTATATTAAGAAGTCAGAATTTGTGCATGCAGTGTGATTTGCATTTGTGGATCCGTTGACGGATAGGCTAGGCAAGATTAAATCAGGTTATGAACACTACATTCATCACAACAGTTTTCTCCCATAGAAAACCATTATAAAATGCGTGTTATGCAATAGCACGTTCAATAAAGTGTACGCCTACTTTTAATGTCACCGTTTTACTGCAGGAATAAACGTTTTTATGGGAGAAAACGCTTATGTTCATAACTTGATTTAATCTTGCCTATACAAAGTATGCGTTATTATAATACTTTTATTAATACCTTTTTAATGTTAGCCTACTTTTAAGCGTTTTCCTCGTCTTTATAACGAGTACACATAAAGCGTCTTATAGGCAGAATAACGTTCACAGTGCCGTTGTCTGTTTCGGCAGAATACTGTCATCTAGAGGCAGCAGGTGGGTGTGTGTGTGTGGATCGTGCAAGGCCAAACCGGCGAAATGAAAGTCTCAAAATCCAAATGAATCAAATAGGATCGACTCACAAACGAGTCAATGAATGCACGCGCGTCACCGGATCCGCGAATGCACACACACCGCTAGCGTAACTACACTGTCACTGCAGCTGCAGACGCCCGAAGCCTTTGTGCAGCGGCTCCCACAATGCTAGCCTAGAGCCTAAGCCTATACTATACCTCTGAGTACTAAATACTAAACTAAAGAAAGTTTATTATATTTTCTGGCTAGTTTACTTTATACTTTCTATAATCATAACCATACTTTCACCGAAACGGATTAATTAAAACAAGTTTAAATGGGTACATCTTCTAAAGATGTTTTTCATTCTTCGTTTTCTCTTTAATGACATACTCCAGTTTACTTTATTTTTTATAATCATAACCATTATTGTTTCACCCAAACTGAATAATTGAAACAAGTTTAAATGGGTAAATCTTCTACAGATATTTTTTATTCTTTGTTTTCTTTTTTGACACACTCGTTATTGTTAAAGTACACTACACGTGCTTCTGTGTGCATTTTAAGCACTTTTTGTGTGAAATCATATTTATTTTGTCCATTAAAAGTGTTATTTCACTTTAATTGAGCGTCAGCAGCGCAGCAAAATAGGCTCGCCGCCGAAACCCCCGCTTCACTGCTGCTCACGCGACGCTTGCGGTGTGAAACGGCCGTTCATTGCACGCACAAATTCTGACTTGCATTAATACAAAATCGAAGTTTTGTATTCACAATGGCCCTCATTTATCAATCTTGCGTAGAAACTGGTGTATATGTTGGCGTAAGATTATTCTTACACTCCTCTCACCGCCTGATTTATGAAACTGTGCGCACCTCTGCAATCCAGGTGTACGCAATACTTGGCCTTGATAAATGCGGCGGCTGAAAACGATCGTCATTAGAATAACACGCCCCTATATATTCAAGTCTCCGCCTCTCCCACGCCCTCATTTTACGCCATGGACACACAGAAGACGGCAAAGAAGCGAAACTTCTCCGACGTGGAGATCGGGCGCGCTCAATCATCTCACTAGTCCACTAGTCAGGGCACTGACTAGAACATAAGTCAATGGGCTGACTCCCTGATCAGTGCTCTGACTGAACTAGAGAGATGATTGAGACGCGCCCATCGAGACCATCACCAGGGAAGTGAAAAAAAACAAAAACGAAATTGTTTTATTTGAGAGTTTAAAGAGTGGGAATAAAGGCACAGACAAAAACAAAATATGGATCTAAAAAAACGAGTACTCTTAATAATGTGGAGGTTGAGAAGCACACTCCAGCAGTTTAAAGCTGTTTGGATGATAAATTACAATGCATTATTTTACAGCACGTTTTGAAAAAATTAGCAATTTCGTATCACGGCATGTATTGGGGTGTACAATAGTGATGATGATGTGATGTGGAGTACTACCATTCATTCACAATAATTTACATGACAATTTGTAAGATTATTATTATTATTATTATGATTATTATTCTTAATGACGCTTGTTATTCAGAAGAAGAATGTCGTTTTTATTGATTTTATTATTATTTAAAAGAAGAAGGTCATTTTTATTATTTTGTCAGTCTGAATTATTTTAGTCCCAGTCCGTGCGCAGCTGCCGGGCCAGGCGGGCCTGAAACGTCAGATAAAGCGCACAGGCTCGCGACTGGAGGAATACATATGCCTACAAATCAAACGCTTTGGTAAAGTCACACAAATTAAACATTGACGTTCATGTTACACAAAAATAAACACTGAATGTTGTTGTTGTGGTTTTTAACAGTGGGTCATATAGCATATCTTGTCAGTGCGTTTTGTGGTGTTATGACTTGTTAAAGTTAAAAGGCATTTGTTTGTGGATAGTAAAATAGTAATTTTTTTACGGATAGTAAAAGCTCTTCAACATTTATCAAGTTCATGAGTTATTGTGTGAGTGTAAAATCATCCCATACAAAGCAATGTTTCATAACTTACACGACTTTTGTCAAACACATGACATGCCAGGCACACAGGCAGCACGCTTTTAAACATTTTATTAGTAGACTACCTAGCTAGTTGCCATAGGCTACATGGTTCGCATTAGCTGCTAGATGTAATGAAAAGTAACACTGCAGTGATTGCATCTGTCTTATATTAACGTCCATTACTAGTGTCACAATGTAGCCAATGTGTAGCCTATATTATTATAAGTGTTTTGTATGCATTTATTTCCCAATGAAAATAGCCTAGCCTAATCTTATCCCTTTGTATCTCTCCACAGGGATACACAAAGTCTAGGGTTGAGTGAATATTTTACTGAAAAGAAATTACATAGTGCACCTTTAATATATGCATAGGATTAATATTCTACTGATTTGTCTTCCTATTACCCCACAATCCCTCTGTCTTTCTAGGAAGACGTCGATATCAACAGCAGACGGACAGTTACTCTGCGGGCCCTTCCCATCTTCCTGCGGGAAGATGCTGCTGGATTTTTTAAGACCTGGAATGTAAGTTTTTGATTCAACTGTGTGTCCTCTTTCACTCTCTTTTTTTTTCTTACTTTGTCTTCTCTGTATATCTCTTTCTATTTAACCCTCTCTGACCTTGCAACCAAAAGACAACAACCCCAACCATCTTCCTAGCCACCAGAATAGCAATTTAATCATACCACAGTAATTCACCAAGAATGTCATATTTGGAAATTTCACCTGAACTTTTCATTCACTGGTATTTCATATTATATTAAATACACATGTAGTGTTTTTCATTGACTACTCTACTCATTAACTAATTACTGTCATGTTCTTCAGGCAGATGAAATTGACCTGCCAGACATCTCGGATGCAGCTCTTGCTTATTCTCACTGTCTCAAGTGATACGGACTCCCTTGTGAAGTTTGGTCCTGCTATCAATTCTATAGTTCTTGAGGGAGATTTTGTTGTGCGTGATATAGCGGAGTTGACCGAGGCGTTCATTTTGCTGTTCGGCTTAATTTATGCACTTCACCTTGATTATCCAAAACAATTGTCATACACATTCAATTTCATTCTGAAAATTATAATGGGTTTGGATGACCTGAAGCGGTTACCTCCAAGACTGCTTAGCCTTAAAAATGAGTTGATGATGGATGAGTACTAAGTCTGTTTTCCAAATGTCATTGTTTGGACTGCCAGCATGTTTATAATCAAGCAAGAAATGGAATACCATTTCCCCCCGCTTTTTATTAATGTGTGTGTGCCTATTATTGTCGACCTATTATTTTTGGATTGGCCTATTATGTTGGCCTATTAATTTTGTTTTGTGAGTATTATTACCTTTGTTGTTATTTCTTTGATTTTCTGTATGAACCCCATTGCTAGGGAGGTTTTTCTGTTAAATAAAAAGAAAAGGAATCTGCAGTGAAATTGTCTTTTGAATAGTTTTTTATTTGAATTATACAACTTAAATATATTTGATTTTGAGGAAATTAATAAACATAAACAGTCAATAAAATGTGTTTTTAATAGACTTAAATTAACTTAAAAATATAAGAGGCTGAATTGACAATGTTTAGGTGTGAGGAACTGAATGAGTCATAACATAACCTCAATATATTATTAGGAGTGATAACTTTAAAAAAACAACTCTGTTTCCAGTGTCAATTTTGTTAGTTTTAACAATGGTTTCAAATTCATCAGGTTCATTGAACTTATCCAAACTTAAAGTACTGATTACTTAAATTTTTAGTTTGTCAAATTATTATGTTTCAGTTCATCAGCTTCCTCAAAAAAATGAGTGTGAATAATGTTTCTAGTTTAGAGTAGTAATTACTTAAAATATTTGTTTGTAGAAATTATTTGTTTTAATGTTGTTCATTTTCTCAAAGATTTGGAGTCTAAAGAGCTTGTCTGACTAATGTAGTAATTACTTAAAACATATATTTCTCACATTATTCTTTTTAATTTTATCCTTGTCCTTAAAGATTTTGAGCATTAAAAAAGTATAATTTTAAGTAGAAGTTGCTTAAAATATTCTTTAACATAGATAAATATTTTGAGGTAATCAGTTTCATCAAATATTTTGAGTTCATTTAACCTGTTGAGGAATACAGTGTATGACAGTCCGAGGGCCAGGGTAAAAATTAATGGCCACCTAACTGATAGCTTTCAACTGTTTAGAGGTACTCGACAAGGCTGTTGCCTCAGTCCAACGCTCTTCGCATTATACATAGAGCCCTTGACACAAGCTATTAGGCAAACTGAAGAGCTTAGAGGCATTACTATTGCAAATACTGAACATATAATTGGACTTTTTGTGGACGATATTATCACCTACCTCCAAAATCCAGATGTAAACCTACCTAAACTCATGAGAACTTTGACAGAGTTTGGTCAGCTGTCAGGTTATCACCTCAACATTACCAAAACACAAGTCCTGACCATTAACTACTCCCCCAGTAAATCCATACGACACAATTATAAACTTAAATAGGACGCTAAAAAGTTAAAGTACTTAGGTGTGTTTATCTCCCAAAACCTAGATGATTTGTTCAGTTTGAATTTTGAGAAAGTTACTGACTCAATACAAAAAGACATGAAGCGCTGGTCAATGCTGATACTAGACTTCAATGCTAGATTGGAAATAGTGAAAATGAACCTGCTTCCAAGATTTTTGTATCTTTTCATGTCATTGCCTATCAGGATTGCTGGCTCAAACTTTAATGCTTGGGACCGGCTAATATTGCGATTTATTTGGTCAGGGGCTAGACCAAGAATAAAATTTAAGACACTTCAGATTGATAAAGATCATGGGGGCTTAGCCCTTCCAAATCTGAAAGAATATTATTACGCATCTCAAATTAGTTAAATGGTTTACTGGTGTTCCCCAGAAATCGAGGCTTGATGGAGACTGATTGAACTAACCCAGGGACAGAGTCAACCTCAAACCCGTCTAGGAGGTAAAGTTATCACAAACAAAGATGGGAACCGTATAGTTGAAGATACGCTATTAATTAAGATTGACCCACCTCAGACTGAACAATGGAAAGAAATAGTGGAGGAGATAAACTCAATGGAGAAGATGACATACTCTCTACATATCAAAAGACACGTAAATAATAAGTGCTGGACAAAATGGTTTGCATATAAAGAAGCAGAAAAATTGTAATACCTTATTTTGTTATTATACAATATATAGTGTCCCTTGTTCTTTGTGTGTTGTGTTGTAAATAAGAAAAATGCTAAATAAAGAGTTAAAACATTTTTTTTAAATATTATCTGACTTTGAGAAGTTAAATATGTTTATTCAGTCTATCATTCAGACCATGTTCATTGATGGGTGATTATGGTGGCATTTAATTCTGAAGGATTAAATGGGATTTATCTGACTTTGTGAAGTAGATATTTTATGCCTATCATCCAAATTGTGTTCACTTATCTATATATTAATCTAAAAGAAAATCTTCCAGAGAGCGTTCGAGGTCGCTTCCTCCGTGGAGTTTTTTGGAAGTCGATGCTGCGATCCGCCGTCTACGACACTCGGACCACATTGATTTCCAGTGAATGCATGCTGCTCCAGCCGCCTCTAAAAGACTTGCAGCTGGGCAGCAAACACGTTTGTACACCGAAAATCCTCTCCGACTAAGCTCTGCCGGGTGGCTGCTTCAGGGGGTCAGGCAGGAGGCTCAGTTGGTATCGGAGGCCAGCATCAAGAGACTGGGTTCCCTAGTAGAGTATCTCGGGGCATGGTTATGCCTCCCGAATATATATTTACTTTGGCTCTGCGTACCATAGGCAAAAGGGTGCAGACTGCAGTTTAGTGTTCCACCACTGAAGTTCATCGGTGTGGTTTGGACTGTGGTGTGCCCGCTTCTGGGGAGCGATCGAGGTCGCCTCCTCCGAGGAGTCTTATGGAAGTCGTTGCTGCGATCCGCCGTCAACGACGTTCGGGTCATATTGATTTGCAGCGAACGCATGCTGCTCCAGCCGCCTATAGTAAGACCTGCAGCTTGGCAGCGAATGTGTTCACACACGGAATATCCTCCCCAACTAAGCTCTATCCGGGTGGCCGCTTCAGGGATTCAGGCAGGAGGATCGGTGCATACCAGAGACCAGCCTCTAGGCTGGTTCCTCTAGCAGAATATTTTGGTGCATGGTTATACCTCCCGAATATATCTGCTGGGGCCCTGTGTACCATGGGCAAAGGTTACAGACTCCAGTTCAGTGTTCCACCACCGAGGTCATCAGTGTGGTTTGAACGGTGATGTGCCTAGCCCAGTGGCAGTTAATGGAACAGGAAGTGTGCTCCCTGTTGGTAAAGAAGGCCATAAAGTGTCCCTCCACCAGACAGGGAGTCCAGAGACATAAAAGTTATGGCCGCAACTTTTTGAAAAAAACAAAGGGGGGGGGGTGCATGGTTGCGTCCCATAATAGATCTGAGGTACTTGAACCGTTCTCTGAGGAGATTCAGGTTCAAGACATGCACTGTCCAATCGTGAGCAGATTCGGTTCGAGGACTGGTTCGTCATGATAGATCTAAGGACGCATATTCCGCATGTCCATCCCTCCTGCCCACAGGAAGTTCCTGAGGTTCGCTTTCGGGGTGAAGCGTACCAGTATTGGGTTATTCCGGTCGGCCTAGCTCTTTCCTCTCGCACCTTTACCAGCTGTATGGATGCAGCACTGGCTCCTCTCAGACTCCAGGGCATCCGTATACTGAATTTTATTGACGACCGGCTCACAATGGTCCAGTCGTGAGAAATGGCAGTTTGGCATCGAGATGTCGTTCTGGCCCATATTCGGTGTTTGGGGTTGAGACTGCAAGAATATGCAAGAAGACTGTTGTTGCCATCCCAGAGAAACATGTTCCTGGGAGGTGTATGGAGCTTGAGTACACTGTGGGCACAATGGTCTCCTGCACATATCGAGTCCATACAGGCGATGGTCTCCAGAGAAAAACTAGGCAGCAGCCTCATTGTGAAGCAGTTTCAGAGACTGCTGGGGCTCATGGCAGCAGCATCCAACGTAAAACCTTTTGGTCTGTTGCACACAAGACCCCTACAGCGGTGGCTGTAGACCAGGGGGTTTTCCCCGAGGGGAAATCCATTCCGTATGATCAGGGTAACGCGCAGATGCCTTCGTTCCCTAGTTATTCAGAAGAAATCCTGGTTTCTGTCCCAAGGTTCAGTGCTGGGAGCATCATGTTGCCAGAAATCCGTTTCAACAGACGCCTCCCTCACTGGTAGGGGCGCGATCATGGACGGCCACTTTAAGGGAAGTCTGTGGGAAGCCTGGCATTTTTCCTGGCACATCAACTCCCTCGAAATGCTGGCAGTCTACAAAGCTCTGAGGAGCTTTTTCCTGGACCTCCACGGCCACCATGTCCCAATATGATCCGACAACAAGGCCATAGTATCATATCTGAATTATCAGGGGGGGCCTGAAGTCACGCCCTCTATGCAGACTGGCGCACCAGGCTCTCCTATCGTCCCAGGTGGTAACTGTCATCCCTCAGGGTGATGGACATCCCCGGGGACCGAAACCAGAGAGCAGACATCCTGTCGAGGCAGGGGCTGAAGCCCGGGGAGTGGTGGCTCCAGCCAGAGGGGGTGGAGGCCATGTGCGAGAGGTTCAGCCCAGTGGAAATGGATGTTTGCATCTTGAGAGACGTCCCACTGCCCACTGTGGTTTTTCTCTCGCGCATCCAGCCCCGCTTGGGTTGGATGCCATGGCACACACATGGCCAAAGCTGCGTATGTGCACTTTCCCCCGATCACTTTGCTCCCGGGAGTCCTCTGCATGGCAGTTCCCTCTGAGGAGGGATCTCCAATCTCAGGCTGGGGGCACAATATTTACCCCCGGCTGGGAATTTGGAGCCTTGCGTCTGGCCCCTGAGGTATCTAGAGGCCGGCCTGCCGGCAGATGTGATTGAGAGGGCTCCCTCTTCAAGGAGACTGTACAGCCTTAAGTGGAATGTGTTTTCTACTTGGCATAAAAAGCATGAGGTGGACCCAGTGAATTGCCCAGTGGCTTCAGTGCTGGAGTTCCTCCAAGAGTGTTTCTCTGCGGATCTTACCCCGTCCACACTCAAGGTGTAGGTGGCTGCCATTGAGGCTTTCCACGCTCCTGTGATAGGCCTTTAGGTAGGCACCATCTGGTTGTACGGTTCCTCCGTGGGGCCCGGAAGATGAGGCCTGCGGCTCGGCCAGAGTTCCAACCAGGGATCTGGCAGTGGTAATTGAAGGATTGGCTGAGGCCCCCTTTGAGCCGCTGGAGTCGGCTGAGGCTAAGAACCTGACCCTTGAGGTGGCCTTTCTCCTTTCTATCACTTCTCTGAGGAGAGTGGGGTACCTCTAGACCTTGGCGGTGACACCAACTTGCCTGGAGTTTGCGGCTGGCGGAGTTAAGGCCATTTTACATCCTAAACTAGGTGCCTAAGGTGCCATCTAGTGTGGCCAGATCATTGGTTCTTCAGGTTTTTCATCCTCCGCCCCATGTGATGGCAGAAGAAGGGAGGCTTTTCCTTTTATGCCCTGTCAGGGCATCAAGGTCAGCAACACCTCCATGCGACGCCTGGTGCTAGGGTGCTCCAGTCATAATTGTGCCTGGTCTCCAGCTTCACAATAGGGCAGGCGTATCCTTGGTGTGGCCTAGTGGGTACTCGTTCCCCAAATTCGTCGTTCCGACACAGTGCAAAGTTCCCTCGATATAAGGAACATCTCGGGTTATGTACAGTCTTGTTCAAAATAATAGCAGTACAATGTGACTAACCAGAATAATCAAGGTTTTTCGTATATTTTTTTATTGCTACGTGGCAAACAAGTTACCAGTAGGTTCAGTAGATTCTCAGAAAACAAATGAGACCCAGCATTCATGATATGCACGCTCTTAAGGCTGTGCAATTGGGCAATTAGTTGAATTAGTTGAAAGGGGTGTGTTCAAAAAAATAGCAGTGTGGCATTCAATCACTGAGGTCATCAATTTTGTGAAGAAACAGGTGTGAATCAGGTGGCCCCTATTTAAGGATGAAGCCAACACTTGTTGAACATGCATTTGAAAGCTGAGGAAAATGGGTCGTTCAAGACATTGTTCAGAAGAACAGCGTACTTTGACTAAAAAGTTGATTAGAGAGAGGAAAACCTATAAAGAGGTGCAAAAAATGATAGGCTGTTCAGCTAAAATGATCTCCAATGCCTTAAAATGGAGAGCAAAACCAGAGAGACGTGGAAGAAAACGGAAGACAACCATCAAAATGGATAGAAGAATAACCAGAATGGCAAAGGCTCAGCCAATGATCACCTCCAGGATGATCAAAGACAGTCTGGAGTTACCTGTAAGTACTGCACTGATAAAAACAACTTGTAAGATTTACTTGATAAAATCTTTGTAACAATTTGCACTCAGTTTTTCTAAGTAAAATTTACTGCTGCGATATCAAGTACAACTTACTTGCCAATATCAAGTAAAATGTACTTAACTATAAATGTAACATTTGCAAAGACATTAAGTAAATGTTACTTAATTATATTTAACTTAGCATGTTGTATTTATTAAAAGCAATCAAGTAAATTTAATTTTAAAAGGAGCATAACTATTGTGAAAATTTTATAAATCTGTATTATTTACTCTTATGAAGTAATTAAGTAGATTTTATAATGTTTGTCCATTTGACATTTTGAATTACTTAGTTGAATTAATTTATATTACTCACTATTATTATGTAAATGTTGCTATTTTAAACCAAATAAATGTAATAATGTTCTCTGCATCAAATACATTTATCACAAATCACACATAAATACAATAAAGTTGAACAGTTTATTATGTCAAAATTTAACCATTAAATCAGTAATGTTCACATCAACTGATTAAGTAGTTAAGGTACATTCATTATAATTTACAATAACTGTAGAATTAACCATGTATGGTTCAACTAAACATCAGCAGCCAACAGTGGCATAACTAACATCAAAGGGTTAGTTCAGCCAAATATGAAATGTATCACATTTGAGTCCAAAAATAGCAAAAATTACGACTTTATTCAGCATTGTCTTCTCTTCCGTGTTTGTGTTCAATCCTCAAATAAAGATTCAAACGGTGAAGAGAAGCCAACGCTGAATAAAGTCGTAGTTTTTGTTATTTTTGGACCCAAATGTATTTTGGATGCTTCAAGAGACTCTAATTAACCCACTGATGTCTCATATGGACTACTGTGATGATGTTTTTATTCCCTTTCTGGACATGGACAGTATAGTGTGCATACACTTGCATACGCTCTCGGACTAAATATAAAATATCTTAAACTGTGTGTGAAGATGAACGGAGGTCTTACGGGTGTGGAACGACATTAGGGGGAGGAGTTAATGACAGACATTTCATTTTTGACTGAACTGAACTAACTTAACCCTTTAATGACGAGCACATGCATAGTCCAGCTGAAACAGAATGGTCACTTTTCCTTAATGCTCATTCATCGACTGGATCCTCTCGATCAGCTCCATGGACGACCATCTTAAGGATATGTTCAGCGGCAACACTTCGACTGTCCTCCTGCATACAGTTTGTAAGAAGAAAGAACACAATTCCATTTAAAGAAATAGAATTACATTTATAACATTACATTTTATTTTCATTAAAAAGGTGACCGGACCTTCATGTCGTTAGCTCACTAAAATAGAATTGCTGACATTCATGCACTTGTTGCTAACGTTATACATCAATGCTTATTTGGTATCAGAGTTCACCTGCCATCCAAACTTTCCTTCTTTAGAGCAGAGTGCAGACTAACTTATGCTTTGATATAATAATTGCTGTGAAATTTTCAGTGGATATAAAAACAACTAACTTAGACACTTTTAAAAAATTCTAACATTAGCTAGAGGACACACACACAGGCAGCCAGCACTTAATCACGGCCAGCTAACATTAAATTATTTTGAAGTTAACCAGACAGGGTGACTTTTTCGACAAGAACGTGGCTAACTACATTTAATCCCCTCTATCTTTGACTAAACACCAGTCTCAACTTTATAGAAGTGGATAATGCTTTAGCTTTAGCTACCGTTATTGTGATTAAAACTCACTTTTAGTCAATTTTAAACCGTAACGTCTATGCAATAATCAAACCATCAAAACGAAGTACACCGTTATCACAAATCTAAAATAGAAAAGTCAGAACTTAGTGCCACAAGTTGGTTGACTCCATGCCACACAGATGTCAAGCAGTTTTAAAAAACTGTGGTCATACAACTAAATATTAGTTTAGTGATTCACAGGATTGCTAAATCCCAGAAAAAAAAATGTTTGTACAAAATAGTTTTGAGTTTGTACAGTCAAAGGTAGACACTGCTATTTTTTTGAACACACCCCTTTCAACTAATAGCCCAATTGCACAGCCTTAAGAGCGTGCATATCATGAATGCTGGGTCTTGTTTGTTTTCTGACAATCTACTGAACCTACTGGTAACTTGTTTGCCACGTAGCAATAAAAAATATACTAAAAACCTTGATTATTCTGGTTAGTCACATTGTACTGCTATTATTTTGAACAAGACTGTATATAAGAGCACTGCATCTCGTCGCCGGGTATGCCGTCACATCTACGTCATGACGCAACACCAATAAAGATTGGAATAGTTTCATTCAGACTTTAGATGCGCTGTTGCTAAGGGAGTATCCCCCAAATTTTCCGACGCAGTGCTCATTCCCTCTCAGGGAACAAGGGTTATATACATAACCCGAGACATTTTCTTAAAATATAAATGAGTATGAACAAGTATGTGATTTTTCCTCTTAAAGCTGTTTTTACTGCATAGGTGAAAGTTTAACCGAGTGAATGCAGTGTTGCATTGTACTGTATGTTAGTGTGAAAGTTGGCCTGTGAAGCGTGTCAGATATATTTTCTGTTTGAAAGTTTGATAGGAAAAGGCTGATTACCTTTGCACAACACTGAATGCAACAAATGATTACAGTATATTTCAACTCATGCACATAAAACAACCTCTGAACCAACAATTTGACTAGTCTTTTTTCACCACACAAAACAACGCAGAGGGGTAGACAAGTCATAGTGATAAAAGAGACGCGAGCCCAAACCGGCTACATCATCAATTCTTGGGTCCGAGGCTGAAACACTGAACCAGTTGAAGCAAATGGGACATATTGTGTTAAAGCCTCAAATTTCCTTTTAACTAAACTAATGTACAATTAAAACATCTTCAAGTGTATACAACTGATCAGGGATCCGGTAAACCCCACAGAAAGTTCAGTGGTTGTCAGTGACTGCTCATGATTCATGGGTTCACAGAGATCAGCACCCCTAGTGGTGAACCTTGTTTGCTGAAATCACGTGACTTTGGCAGTTTGATACACGCTCCAAACCAATTGCTCGGAAACAGAAGATGTGTAAAGCTTCATGAAGCAGTGTTTGGAAATTGCCATCACTACTCATTACATATACACAGTGTTGGGGAGTAACTAGTTATATGTAACGGTGTTATGTAATTTAATCACAAAATAAAAGTAACTGTAATCCATTACAGTTACTGAGAAAAAAAAGTGTAATTAAATTTCAGTTATGAAAATTATAACGTGTTATGATGTATATTTCTGTAAATTTATGTTTTTACTGCATGAGTAAATATATGTTCAATATATTTTGCAGTTCCATATTTTATCACATGTACGTCTATATTTTATGAAGTGTATTACTGAATATAAAATTACATACATTATGATATATCAGTAAATATACTGTCATGTTTTTCAATGTATGAAAAGCTTAAATTCCTCATGCATCATTAAATATATATTGTAATATATTTATTCTGTATATTTTCAATATACTGTCAAATCATTTCATATATTGATCATTCATATACACATAAGGAAATATATTTTCTTTGCATAAGTGTGTACCAATGTTATAGATTTTACTTGCTAACTAATACAATCCATTACATTTGATTTACAGTGTAAGACATATGGTTAAAAATACACATTATGCTTTTTGTATGTGTTTTTTGCTGAATATATGATCCTTACAGTATTCTGTTGGAACATATAAGAATAACCTTTCCATTTGGGATAATATCGGAGTATTGTTGTCCATACAATCATACTGAGTGAGTCTTGGCATGAACTTATTCTCTCTGTCTGGCTCTCCATGGACTCTTGGCTTCTCTGGCAGGTTTCCAGTCAAAGACTGACAGTGACATTTGCTCCTGTGTTTGCAGCTATTTAAGAGTTTCATCTGCTGTCTCGCATATTCACGCTTTCCATACATGAACAGACAAAAGACATGGAGAAGCCATAATGATCTGAGCTGTGTGTGTGTGTGTGTGTGTGTGTGTGTGTGTGTGTGTGTGTGTGCGTGCGTGCGTGTGTGCGTTTGTTTGTATATTAGAATAATGTAGCTATGCTGTATTATAGCAGCATGCATTGTTATTGTTATTATTAATAAAATAACTGCCATATGGAATTTTAATTGAAACATTAAATTATAAACAACCTTTAAATCTTTAAAATCTATCATGTGTCTCTTCAGTTGAAGCATTTTAAAAAAGAAAAATGTCAAAGTTCAAGTCTATAAATTGCTTGTTTATATCTGCCCTTGGCTCCTTGACCCAGATGGCATTCCTAGGCTGTGGAGGAGAAACATGATTCTGCTGATGCGACCGCAATCTAATGCCGTAAGCCACCACATGCTCCAAGCACCTAGTCCAAACATTCTTATGGCCCAGAGTCAGACTGGTAACCCAAATGTTGCGATTTAAAATTTTACAAAAAAAGAGAGATGAAGGACAAAAATGTTATTCTTTTTACTTTACAATTATATATGTTTTTCCTTAATCTAGTCACTTAATAGAACTGAGCCAGAACTGCAGTCTTACAATGTCAGCAAGTTTATCTTTTAAAATCATCCCTGCACAGATTTGACTTTTGGAAAGGCCACTGGTCCTGGATCAGCGGAAAAGGTAATTTCTTTTTAGATGTTCCGGGTGCAATGTCACTGAGAACTGCAGATTTCATCACTAATAAAGCAAGAGTAACATTTATTAAAGTGATACTTTAGATTTGGAAGACATTCTCTGACATGATATTATTCAAAGTGAAACTGAATTTAATGAATACAAGTGATACAGGCTGAAAAGTAAGAGAAATTGGTGATATTATCTGAAAAGGAACGGTGAAGCAAGTTATTACATTAGATGGCTTGCGATGTGATCTTATTGAATGCTAGATGTAAAAATAGCGTTATGATGATAACTGTATGAGCTAGTGAGGTACTGATCTTTTTTTCATACCTGACTACAGCATAAGATCCCACATCAACAGAGAGGTTCAACAGAAGTCAAGCAACAGATTTGATGCAAGTTGTCCTGATTTTTTTCATAGAATTAAAGATATATTTGGCATTTTAGCTGCTTTGCTCTTTACAGAAACCTGAAGACACAATGGCAATGGATCAGCAGTGTCTTCCGAGAGATTGGAGAAGTTCATGGAGAAATGCCAGAGAGGATGAAAACATGAATGGTGAAAATGAATGGATGGATGTGAACAAAAGCGAGGATGAAGAGGAGAATCCACTGGAGGGAGAGCTACAAGGACAAGCACATGAAAGTGAGAACACTGTTGGTGACGGTGAAGGATGTAGTAACTGTTTTGCGTTTATGCCTGCAAACAGTGACTTTGGACCTCTTCCAAAGCCAAACTGTGTCGTTATGTGTACAAATAATGATAATCCCAGTGATGAAGAGGATACCAATACATTTGACAGTAATGTAGAGAATTCTGTTAAATCTAATGACAAAAATAATAATAGTGAAGGATATAGTAAAAATAAACCTATTAGGTCTACAAATGATGACAGTTTAGTTGCTGCATGTAAACATAAAGATACAGGAACCGATAAAGATTATGATAAATATGATGATGAAGATGACTGTTTTGCTGCTGCCTCTATCAGGTCAGATGACTATGGTGGTCCTGAAAAAGACTTAACTTTTAGAGATTTAACATTTAAAGATGAAGATCAGCAGATGACAGACTCCTACTCGGAACAGGGATTGCTAAATCAAGAGTTAGAGGAGGAGGAGGAGGAGGAGGAGGAGGAGGAGGAGGAGGAGGAGGAGGAGGAGGAGGAGGAGGAAGATGAGTATGGAGGACATTGCAGTTCTGATGATTCTGATGATTGTGACATGTATCCCAATAAGCTATACTCTGATCCTGCATACCCAGGTGCAGTCTTTGAGGCTCTGGAGAACATGATGTTGTATTCGGTTCTTACTGACTTGACAATCTACACAGAGGATGGACATCAATTACAGGTTCATTCTATTGTCCTGGCTGCAGTCAGTTGCCTTATTCAGACGAAGCTGAGGCAGAAGCCCAGACAAGAACGGACTATGGTATTGTGTTTGGGGCCCGAGGTTAATGTTTCAGGGTTGGCAGCAGTGGTGGAGTTTGCCTATACAGGAAACATCAGCATTCTGAACAAAGACAATATAGACTTTGTTTGGACTGCAGCTGTCAGCCTGGAAGCTCAAAGAGTTCTGGAACTCTGCACAGAGAAGGAACAAAGAGAGCAGGACAAAGCAAAAGGGACGAAGGAAGACAGAAAAAGGATTTCTGCTGAGGAACATATGAAATATAGTCTACAGCATATCAGACAGCTGTGGACACAGAGAGTGGGATGTGACGTGGAACTTGACGCAGAAGGAAGAGTGTTTCATGGTAAGATGGAGGTTTGAGTTTCCTATGCATATATCTGAATGATGCATTCATTCCATATATATATATCACAGTATTCATTTGATGCCCTCTGCATTAGTGAAACTGCTCATAATCTTTTCTTTATTTCCCACCCTCATGAAGCTCACCGGGTGCTCCTGGTTGCCAGCAGTGACTACTTCAGAGCCATGTTTACCAGCGGGATGAAGGAGAGCAGGCAGGAATCGGTGTCTCTGCTGTTAGTCAGGGCTGCCAAGTTTGAGGCCCTCCTTCACTTCAGCTACAGTGGGGCTCTTGCTCTTGGATGGGGCAGTGTGTTTGAGCTCACCTGTACATCTCTTCAATTACAGTTTCAGACTGCCTTCTCACTATGCCTTAACTTCCTGGAACAAGAAATAGATGCTTACAGCTGCCTGGACGTTTTATCTTTCGCAGAGGCCTATGGGATGGCTGACTTACTTGCACTTGCAAATGACTTCGTCTTAAGGCACTTTCAAGATGTGTCCATCACTCCTAAGTTCTGTGATCTTCCTGTAGAAAAAATTAAGAATTACCTTCAAAGTGATTCCCTCTGTGTTCCCTCAGAGTTGCCTGTGTTCAAAGCAGTTATGACTTGGATTGAAGCCTTTCCCAGAAAACGGGTGAAACTCGCAAGGGAGCTGATGGGAACCATTCGGTTTCCCCTAATGACCTTTAAGGAGTTTAAAGAAGTCAAGTCTGTAACATCTTGGCCGAGAATTGGTGGAAAAAATCTCTATGAGTCTCTCCTTGAGGATTTCTCGAGTTCTTCAGATGTCCTGACAAAATTCAGGGTCTACAAGCCTAAAGACACTCTAGTCCTTGTTGGGGGTGAGAGGATCACTGATAATTTTGATAAACGTAGACCCTGCAGTGAAATGTGGTTTAGCAATTCTTTACAGAACCATGTTGGATTGGTGAAGAAATTAGAGTGGAGAATGCTAGGAAATTTACCTGAGAAACCAAGATTCAGTCATGGAGTTGGGGCAATGAGGGGGAAGCTTTACGTAGTTGGTGGACGGCATTATTATGGCAAAGATGATACCATGAAATGCACCTACATGTAAGTTAAAATATGAGGCTTCATCTGTCTAACCTTGTCCCAGGTTTACCCCTTCATACTATGGACTAATTGTTCAATCTTTTATCTAGGTACGATCCCATCCAAAACTCTTGGCAAAGGTTGGCTGATATGCATGAGAGAAGAAGCAGCTTCACTTTAGTCATCCTGAATGGTAAACTGTATGCTATTGGAGGAGAGAGAGACTCGGAGGTTAACATGGAGACTGTAGAGGTCTACTGTCCCAACACAAACTCTTGGAGGTGAGTACTGTAAATAAATAACTCCCACAGCATAAGTTGTTTTTCTTGAAACATGTCTAGAAAGTAATCACAAGCCAAACACAGCTGCAAATTCTAACCTGAATGTTCAAGCCCAGAACAAACCCTTACCCTATTATTTGATTTGTTTTTTACAGATAAGGGTAGGTGCCATATTTAGCTTTACAAGGTAACAAGTTTAACAAGTTTGTGAGTGATAGATTAACTGTTTATTCTGTACTGTCTAAAGGTCTAATCTTCACAAAATGTTTTCGAGCAGTTGTGTCACCAGGAATTAACCAACAACCAGGTTAACCCTCTGAACCCGATAAACAGAACGGCGTTTTCTGCTGGATTTTACCTCAAGAAAGTGTAAATCAACTTAAAATACTGGCCTCAAAGACATGAAAGATATGTATTTCATTTCGAAAGTGGCGTGAATGTTTACGCAAAGTCATGATGTCATGTTGCTCTGGCAGCAGGAGGTGCTTATGGGAAAGAAGTGTTTCTTTGTGTAGTGCTGTAAAAATGGCATTCATGTAAGCCCCTCCCCAATTCAATATTTATATTATATAAAATTATTTATATAAGATTCCATTTAAATTTGGTCACATAAATGGGTCTCCGCAAAACAGATATAAATCCGAACTTCAATTCCCACCCTATAGCTTATGCATTTTTAATGGAGTTCACATCACAGAAATCAATAGATGAGCTGCATTTTATTCATCAACAGCTAATTTCAAAAGCAAAGACCGCAAAAGGAGAGAGAGTGGCCTAAGCACTGGTAAGATTGTTTAGTTTCTTTACTTTTAATAACGATGATTGTGTATTGAGTGTCTGCAACTTTCACTTTAAATTGCAGCAGTTTGCTGAGGAGATATTCTGCTGTTCATCTGCGGCGATGCATGAAGCAATGTGACATATAACCCATAACACGCTCTCACATATTAATTTATTAGCATTGTTTGAAGGAGTAAAATTTACATATGTGGTTTCAACAACAAGATGCATTTAGATGTACTGTAGTGGTTTGAGTGAATGGATTCAAATCCGTCTCGAATGTATGTACACCTGGTCTTTTCACGATTGGATCCAGCTATCTGATCAGAGAAAACGCATGTGACCATGTGTAAACAGGCCCACTGTGGTCTTTTCTCTGCCTCGCGTCTGCACTCTCCTCTTTGCGTCTTCCAGCGTGTGCCATCTATGGCCTGTTTTAACGTCCGTTAACAGGCTTGATGAAATGTGTGCAGTGCAGTGTGTGTGCAAGTCCTGAACAGAGATCAGACAAAATTAAACTAAAAACTGTCCGGTTACTAACTGTGTGTTTGGAGTACAAAACTAGCTTTTTCAGATTTATGGCACATCGATTTGTGCGGTGCGAATTTTGAGGTTGCAGAGACTACATTTTGGGAGCATATGGAGCTATTACAAGCCTGGATAATGTGTTGTTACTTATTTTTCGGTTATTTATCAGAGATACCGGGACAGTGATAAAGATCTACCACTCGATTGCCGACCACTGGGTTAAAAGTGTCTAGCCTACACTCAAAATAAAAACTAAATGTTGTGCTTTTCACTAAATTATGTTGTATTAACAAAGTTCGGGAGGAACATGTTCAAATAAATAAAAAAATAAAAAAACCTCTTCCTCCTCTGTTTCTCTTTTCTTCTTCCCTTTTCTGGTTTTTGCTACTCTGAGTAGTATACAAATCTTGGTATTTAGGGCACGTTTTGCGTTTTCTTTTAACTCTTCTTGACGGATCGTTTGCTGTTCTCCTGAGTTGTAAGTCGCTTTGGATAAAAGCGTCTGCTAAATGCATAAATGTAAATGTAAATGTTCTATCCAATCATCATGTCATTCTAACCAGCTGTTAGCAATCATCATGTCTAACCAATCAGCACAAGTGGGGGACTATAAATACCCAGTCAACTTACCAATGCTCATTGGCAGTTTTTCAGCATTTGGTCTGCCATTGTTTGCAAATGTCAGAAATCCATCACTACCCTTCCAATGTCGAGTCTCTCATTTCCCAGGAAATTTCAACTCAATCTTCAGTTGTCATGAGCACCCATGCTTCACCGGATGTGTTTTCTCAATCCCAGGAGCCAATACATGGACGTCAGTCCATTAGGGCTGCTCCTGCAATCCACGATGCCGAAGATTACCCTCACTTCCTCCAACAAGACACAATCAATCAACTTTATTTATATCGCACTTTTACAATGACGATTGTTTCAAAGAAGCTTCACAGTGTTAAACAGGACAATATTGCAAAAAAAAAAATGATTTGGTCTGGAGAAAACGGTGATGTTATCAGTTTATTTTAATTTATCATATAGTGACAATGTTGGCAGACTATAAAGAATACAGAGCAATCAGACTTTAGCTAAATTTGACAAGTAACAGAAATAAGCTCAAATGTCAGGGCATGTCAAAACACCTCCAGCAGGGTTCAGAGGGTTAATAACATTAATTATGTCTTGTAAGCCTTTCCCTAATATCCTCATTAAGCACTTAATGTGATTTATTATAAATGCTGTTTCTGGAATAATAATGATATAGATTCAGAATCATGTCCTACTTCACTAAATGGCTTTGTTCAGAGTAAGAGTAAGGAAGATTTAAATATCATAGAACATTTTGCAAATGTATTGCAAAAGTTAAACACTTCCTAATAGCTTGGTTATAAGAACGGGTGATGTTGGTAAACCTGGTCCCTCTCTTCAATGCCTTTCTTTTTAATTCTCTATTCCTCCAGTTTTGCCTGTCCATTAGACCAAGCTCTAATCTGTCATGCAGCCAGTGTATGGAATGGCACAATCTTCCTATCCGGAGGCCTAGACAGCCAGAACCAATGCCTGTCGTCTATGATCCTTTACCACCCAGAACAAGGATCCACTTACCTGGCTGAGATGAGGAATGGCAGAGCGCTACACTGCATGGAGACCCTGGGTGACCGTCTGTACGTGGCTGGTGGGGTTTCATGCGATGCTGATGGCCAACTGGTAGATCAATTAGCCTGTGAGGTCTATGACCCTGTGGCCAACTCCTGGAGTGCCATCATGCCATTCCCAGTGCCTCATGTTGGGTCAGCATCAGCAGTCTTAGAGGGCAAGCTCTACATAATCGGAGGCTACTGCCATTGTAACTACAGTGATACCAAATCAGTGCACCGCTATGATCCTGCAACAGAACGCTGGGAGCACATGAGCATGACACCAGGCCCAAACACATGCATAGCCGCCTGTGTGCTGCCCATACCACCTCGCCTTAGAAAGTAAGAATACAATAGATTATCAATACACTAGGGCTGCCCGAGATATAGTTTTAGCATCAATATTGCGACGTGCGCATCTGCGATAGTCACATCACTAGATGTGTGATGTCAAGTATAGGGATCGTAGTTGATCTGTGATCTGTACGGGCTAACAGCCCCTCAAGTCGGCAGGCATATGACTCGCCGGATTAGTTGCCAAGTTTAACCATCATAGAGTGAAAGTTTATCATTTGCTTTTTTAAAATCTTGTCCGTTTAAACATCAAGATTGTACGCTGTTTTCTGACACAGAGCCACACAGACACATGTGAACACCAAACAACAGGCACACGCATGCAAAATTAAGTCCAAATGCCCGTCTCTGTGAGTATCCTTGCAAACACAGTCGGTTATGTGTTGTAAACACTTGAGAAAGAAAACCAATGTGTATTATTATATTGGATCCGTGCATTCATTTTAAAGTAACTACAGCCTAAAGTACCCGCAGCTGTTTGTGTCACCAATGTTAATCAAACAATAAAGACAGAGAACTGGATTATTAATGGATTATGATTTAATGTATACAGTGATCTATGCAGTTAGTTTACATTTTATTGTTAATTTTCTGTACCTGAATTTATCTGTGATTGTAATTTGTTTATTATTTTCTATGCAGATGCACCCCGAAAAAAAATCAATCCAATTATCCTAGAATTATGAATTCTTTACAAATAGAGCTATTAAAATCATCTGGTCATTATTTCATAATCTGAATATATATTGCAGAAAAACAAAATATTGTTATATGTATTTTTTTTAAACAATATTGGTGCTATTATGCAACTTCTAAAAGAGTAAAATCAAAATACAGGCAAAAAAGAAGCAGAGAACGAGAAAAACGAGATAAAAGTTACTTAAAAACAAAATCAAGTTTAAATGTTCTGAACAGAAACTCTTATTTGAAAATACCAAGAGGTCATATAACGCGACTTCTTGTTCTCCTTTCTCTTTAGCGTGTTATGTAGCTGTTTGTGCATGTATAAGATCTGCAGAGTTACAAAGCTCAAAGTCTCAACTTTTACAAAGAATATCTCTTTGGGTTTAAGGCTCAGCCTCGCCTTCCCAAAACGCTTCGTTCAAACAGACAAATCTACATCAGTTTCATACCGCCCAAATATATATGCAAAGAAAGAAGGCATAACTTTTATTCTCGCTGTAGTATTGTTGCCACCATGTCGTGGAGATGCTGTTTTTTTTTTTTTTGTGAAAGCCAAATTACCTTGTTTGGCCTTCAAAGCCTTCCTGAGCAGTAAAGTTTCTATGATCACAAATGCAAACTTAAAATGCGATACATTCTGGTCCAGTCGCGCGGGCAGCGTTGATCCATCTTGGTCATCTGCATCATCTGGATCAGATTCGGGCTCAAATTGATATGGTAGGACTGACATTATCATCTGTCAGTATTTCTTTGCTTTGGGAGCTGATGTCCCACATATGGCAAGGGGTGTGGCAAGAGACATTTTGGTCACATGCTTAGGGTCAATCACAATACACTGGATCTCTGGCCAATCAAAGCACATCACAATTTTCAAAACGATGAGCTTTGTAAAAATCATCGCATTTCAGATAGGAGGGCATAGAGGAGCAACAATAATAAAAGTTATAAAAGATGAAGTGTTACGCACGGGCTGTATTGGCTATGACTAGTCATCAAATACAAGACAAAGAAACTCTTTTCTGCTCCTTAAGTACATAAATCATTAGCCTTTACACACAATGGGCCTCATTCATGAAACTTTTGTGAATATAGGAGCAAATTCGGAGTAATTTGCACGTAAAATTGACCTTTACGAAAACTCTGCTCCAGATTGAGAAATGCTTCATATACCACGGATTCGTTAGTTAAACGTGTGTGTGTTAGTGAATTCCAAACATGCGTAAATAGTAAGTGTGTGCACACTCATTCATAATTAGCATAATACGCCCATGAGTTACAACTGCAAATGACATGGCCAGGAACGCTGTGGACACTTCTGAAACTCTTTCTCAGGTTTGGATCCAGTATTTTCCATAAATGTTGAAGAGACTAATTGGCCATATGACTAGAAATAAATATTAAATGATTGTGTGTCCACCAAAGCATGTTTCAGCCAGCTAAACACCTGGTGCTCTTCTGAAAGCGGCCAGCTGGTGGCGCTTGAGAACGCTTTTCAAGGGCAGCGTTTTTCCAGCTGAGATACTTTGGTAGCTATGATGCAGAATATCCATGGCAGTAATGTGTTACTAATATCTCATTTTGAAGAATATTACTGAATTTAGAAGTGCAGTAAAAAGCAGTAATAACTTCTCTATTATTGTTGTTCGGTTGGTGTACAAGTGGGATGATTGGTCGGTGTAGTTTTTGTCCCGCCCCTCCTCCACTGTTATTGGACAGCCTGGTAAAAATTAAAAAGTGGTGAACGCTGCCTATTACCCAACTTTAAACAGTACAAAGAAAACAAAACAAAAAAGACGGGGCACATCAACTCCTGAAATATTATTATGGTTGGCCTGCCCTACATAGTGCATCAAAATGCAGTGTCAGAGAACACAGCGTTCAAATGTTTTACGCACCATTTACTCGTGGTAGAGAGCAGGTGTAAATTTCTTGCGTACCAATTAACATTTTGAAAATACGAACATTTTCGTGAATCCGAAAATTTACGTGTGAACGGCTTTACCAACGATTTACACACAAATTCGTTCTGCTCGTGTTTCATGAATGAGGCCCAATGTGTTTTGAAATAAGAAAACTCTATTTCAAAGGATCATCTAAAAGGATGATCACCATAAAATACCAGTTCTTTAGTTACCCTTGCACTGCAAAAAAGTAGAGACAGTCCCCAATATACATGCAGGACCTTCTTCAATACTGAGGCAGGTGGAGCTTCCGGATATGATTTTGCAGACAGTTTGAGGATCAGCTTGGATTACAAGGTTTAGTCACAAGCTGTTAGTATGAAGTTCAGTTCAAGCTCTGGTATGAAGTATAGGCAAATAATAATAATCCTTTCTAATTTAACCATCTTCAGAATGTTACAGAAGGAATGCATGAAAAAAAAAAAAAAAAAATGATATATATATATATATATATATATAGATAGATAGATAGATAGATAGATAAATTCTGAACTGAGTGAACTGATTTTTTTCTTTTTGTTTTTAAGCCCAGAAAATGTTGTAGTCTTTTGTAGTTTGTTACTAGAATAAACAAAAAATAAAGGAAAATTGTTTCTCCCTACTGTGTGCATTCACTTTGTTAAGAACCATTCTTCAATCATGTGATATATTACACTACAATTCATCAAAATGCATCATTGGCCATTAACACCATTAAAAAAAAAGGGGGGGGGGGGGCGGTTTGGCTTCCACCTTAGCAGGTTCTGTCCTCACCCCTCCTTCCGATACAACATGCCCAAGAAAAGTCAGGGATTTTAGCAGAACATTACACTTCTTCAAATCAGCATCAGACCTGCAGTCTCCAGTTACGCAAAAAAGTTCCTGCTGAATAAAATTCATCAGTCGTTGAAAAATGGCAGTTGCATTTTCAAACCAAAAGGTAGACATAAAAATTAATCTATCCATCCATCCATCCATCCATCCATCCCAGGTGAGGAATAGCATAATTGAATTTTCACATTTAATGTTACATTTGTTGTAGCAATCAGTGGACGCATTTGCAACGGGTGAGAAATATCTACAAATGACGTGTAAAACATTTACAAGTGATGAATAGTCTACACTTTAGATTAGGGGACGCGGAAAGGGTTGTAAATGCCTTGTACATATGTACAGATCATTTTTAACAGTTGATAAAGATTTGTAAATGATTTATTCATGCATTTACAACATCTATAACAGGTGATGAACACTTTGTAAAGTGTACTTGTATAGCTGGAAATAGCTCCCTCTGCTGGCTGTGGTCTTAAGCTTTTAATAAAAAAGTAATAAAATGTATAAATCTCTTGTCTCAGGGGGATATGGGGGATGGGGGGGCACAATCATTTGAATATACTCCAGGGTTTCTACCGATACAAAGCCATATGCTAATCGCTGAAGTAACCCTTTAAGTTACTCCATTGCACACCTCAGACCACTTTCTCTATTAACCTCTATAGTATCTCTCTTAACCTCATACTGACTCCTGACACAACACGCACTCCTACACAGATTAGCTCTCTCTCCCTCTCGCCTATCCACTATGGTTTCCTCTTCACTCCCTCCACCTGCTCAGTTCTCAGCACTGGACACTAACAGTGCTACCGACACTCTTTGCTCCACTCTAACATCCTCCTTAGACAGTTTTTGCCCCCTTTCATCCAGACCAGCCCGCCCCACCCCATCTGCCCGCTGGCTGTCTGATGTTCTCCGTGAACATCGATCTGGACTCAGGGCGGCAGAGAGGAAATGGCAGAAATCTAAAAACAATACTGACCTTGCCTTTTATCAGTCTCTTCTCTCTTCTTTCTCTACAAATGTCTCCACTGCTAAAACAACATACTACCACAACAAAATCAACAATTGCTCTGACTCTCGTAAACTCTTTAAAACATTCTCCTCTCTCCTTTGTCCACCTCCTCCCCCTCCTTCATCAACTCTTACAGGTGATGACTTTGCATCATTTTTCACAAACAAAACAGCTCTCATCAGCAACCAGTTCTCCTCACCACAAACTGACCCGCACATCTCAACCACAAACACGCTTCCATCCTTCTCTCCACTCTCCGAGGCAGATATTTCTAAACTCATCCTTTCCAATCACCCTACTGCCTGTCCACTTGATCCTATACCCACTCACCTCCTTCAGGCTATTTCTTCTTCAATCACTCCTGCACTCACTCACATTGTCAACACTTCTCTTCACACGGGAACCTTTCCCACAGCATTTAAGCAGGCTCGGGTAACCCCACTGCTTAAGAAACCCTCTCTGAATCCAGCACTTTTAGAAAACTACCGACCGGTATCCCTTCTGCCTTTCATTGCAAAGACCCTTGAGCGAGTTGTGTTCAATAAACTCTCTATGTTTCTTGAACAGAACAACCTCCTAGACAACAACCAATCCGGCTTCAAAAGCGGCCATTCGACTGAGACTGCCTTGCTCTCGGTAACTGAGGCACTGAGACTGACAAAAGCAGCTTCCAAGTCCTCAGTGCTCATCCTGCTGGATCTGTCTGCTGCTTTTGACACAGTTAACCACCAGATCCTCCTGTCAACACTTTAGAAGACTGGGATCTAAGGAACTGCTCTCCAGTGGTTCAGGTCTTACCTCTCTGGTAGGTCCTACAGGGTGTCATGGAGAGGTGAAGTGTCTAAGTCACATAATCTAGCTACTGGGGTTCCCCAGGGCTCAGTGCTTGGACCACTTCTCTTCTCCATCTACATGTCATCATTAGGTTCTGTCATTCAGAAACACGGCTTCTCCTATCACTGCTATGCTGATGACACTCAACTCTACTTCTCATTTTAACCAGATGATCCTACAGTCAGTGTTCGTATTGCTGCCTGTCTGACAGACATTTCTGACTGGATGAAAGAGCATCATCTTAAACTCAATCTTGCAAAGACAGAATTACTTGTTTTCTCAACCAACCCAGCACTTCATCAAAATTTCTCCATTCAGCTTGGTTCATCGACCATATCTCCATCCAGGACAGCCAGGAACCTTGGAGTTGTGATTGATGACCAGTTAAACTTCACTGACCACATTACTGCAACAGCCCGGTCCTGCAGATTTGCCTTATACAACATTAGAAAGATTAGACCCTTCCTATCAGAACAGGCTGCACAACTCCTGGTTCAAGCTCTTGTTCTCTCCAGACTGGACTATTGTAATGCTCTTCTGGCTGGGCTTCCAGCATGCACTATTAAACCCTTGCAGCTGATCCAGAATGCAGCGGCGAGAGTGGTCTTTAATGAGCCGAAGAGAGCGCATGTTACGCCTCTCTTCATCAAACTGCACTGGTTGCCAATGGCCTCTCGCATCAAATTCAAGGCACTGGTGCTCGCCTACAAAACAACCACTGGCTCTGCACCAATATACCAAAACTCGCTTGTTCAGACTTACACACCCTCCAGAAGCTTGCGTTCTGTGAGTGAGCGACGCCTCGTGGTTCCATCCCAAAGAGGCATGAAATCACTCTCACGGACATTTTCCTGGACCGTTCCCACCTGGTGGAACGACCTTTCTAGAGACAAGTCTCTATCCATTTTCAAAAAACATCTTAAGACTCATCTTTTCCAGCTGCACCTGACCAATAAAGACTAGCACTTAACTAACCAATTAAATTGTGTTTGTTCGTTTGTTTTTGTTTTTGGGGGGGGGGGGGGCTGTTTAGTTGCTTCTATTGCTCTCCTCTTTTTGTAAGCCTGGATTTAGATAAAAGCATCTGCTAAATGATTAAATGTAAAATGTAAAACCAGTTCACATTCTCACTAGATCCCACACAGAACACAAGTCTGCACCGTTCAGTGAAAGGGCTTAACACACTGCAATGTCCTGACTAAATGTTTATTAATTTGACAACTGATAATTTATCATTCTTTAAAAAAACAGCTTTAGTATAAATGCATTTTTGTGGGTTTTAACAGACCAGCTTACAACTTTAATGATGCATCAAAAATTATATATTCATTATTTACTAATGTTGATCATTATTTGTTCATGATTAACAAATGTTTTTTGAGATAATGGTACACCAACATTTCAGTGATTAATAATATATTAACTAGTAACTTAACCATTTACTAAGTATCTGTTTGATTATTTTATGATATGCTATTTTTATAAAGATAACTTATAACCTATTGTTAGCATATTACTTAATCAGCCATATTACTTACCATATCATTTATTATTTAATTCCCCACAAACTGAACCCCTAAATTTGTGACTAAGGAGAAGAAAGTGATGACCTGGGTGTCAAAGATGAGCTGGGATGAGGGAGAGGAATGGATCTGATGAGGGGTGCCAAACAGTAGTGCCTCAGTTTTACTGGAGTTCAGCTGGAGGAAGTTACTTCTATAATGTTCTCCTGCAGTGTCGAAACTCTGACTAAACATCAAGTTAAACCGTTGCCAATATAGACGGGGTCGTGGTAAGCTTACTCATTTACTGTCACAATTCTTCATAAGACGTAACGGTGAAAACTGTAATAAAATAATACAGCAATATTAAGTGTTCATTTCTTGACTAACATTACATTGAATGACTAACATGTATACAAGCTATTAGCATTGCTTCAATAGTTAACAAACTTATCAAATATCATCCTTTTAACAAAATACTCATCAATATACAATCTTTAACACATCAAATTGTCATAAGTTAACTTACAGCATTGCCTCTATGGTTCTTTGTACCGGATGCCAATGGATTGGTAACGAGAGCACACCATGTCAGTATAATGTTTTCATGCAGGAATGGCTAACAGGAAGTGACTTAACAGGACGTGAAATCATCACATGACAAGAATAATACAGAGTTTTTATAAACGATGTTGTTTAAATAAAAAGTAATGATTAACTTCTCATGTTTTGCCCAAAGATATACATCAACAAATATTTAGAAGATATTTTAAAATTTAAATCCTACAAGGACAACACAACTTCCCATCCATGCCTTAATCTCGTTAAGACCGTGGTGAGTCATGAAAGAGCTGTGGAGGGGCTTGGGGCAGCTTTAATATAAAGTTGCGTGTCATCAGCATAACAATGAAAAGATAGTCCATGTCTGCTGATGACAGGACCAAGGGGAAGCATGTAGAGGATGAATAAGATTGGGCCGAGAACCAACCCCTGTGGAACACCACATGTAACAGGGAGCAGCCTGGACTCACATTCTCCCAATATAACAAGCTCAGTCCTGTCAGAAAGGTAAGACTGAAACCACTGCAGTGCTACTCCCGACAGTCCAACTGTATTGTGGAGGCGGGCCAGGAGGATGGTATGGTCCACTGTGTTGAATGCCGCTGTTAGGTTGAGGAGAATGAGCAGTGATGGTGATCCTGAATCATTAGCAAGGACCTCTGGGTCTAGGGTTGGTTTCTTAAGTATAGAACGGATGACAGCAGCTTTAAGGGCAAGAGTCCGTGACCAGTTTTGAGAGAGAGCTTAACAAACTGGGTGATGAATGGGCTGACAATTGGAATGAACGACTTGAGCACAACAGTCAGGATGGGATCCAAGGTGCAGGTTGACGTCTTCATTTTTTTGATGGTTTCCTCAACGTGGCTCTGCTGAACCTCAGTAAAATGTGGAAGGGGTTGGTAATCTCCTGGGGCAAGGGGTTGGAGGACAGTGGAGACAGGGAGGAAGAGCCAGATATA
Organism: Pseudorasbora parva; assembly: GCF_024679245.1. Lineage (NCBI taxonomy): Eukaryota > Metazoa > Chordata > Actinopteri > Cypriniformes > Gobionidae > Pseudorasbora > Pseudorasbora parva. The sequence continues at coordinate 345,729 of NC_090196.1, forward strand.
GAAGAGCGGGTGTTTTTGACTTTAGAACTAAAAAAGTCAATGAAGCTGTTGCATCGCTCCACTGTGGTTTCAGTGGATGAAGATGACTTCGGCTTCAGGGGATAGTTAACTGTGGAAAAAAGCTGCTTAGATTTCCAGTAATTTTATTAATGAGGTTGGAATGGAATTGAGAGCGTGCACCGTTCAAGGACCTAATATAAGCTTTTTGATGGTCACGGAAGGCAAGCTTGTGAACAGTTAGACCAGACGACATTCCAGGATATGGCCCTCAGTTTTCATTTGCCGCAGTTCCTTTGTGAACCAGGAAGCAGAGCGTTCAAAGTGGACTACCCGTGTCCTGATAGGAGCATGGAGGTCAAAAACACTGCTCAGAGATGTATTCTAGTGATTCACCAGTCTGTCCACTGTTGCAGATACTGGGCAGATGATGTTTTGTTGAAGGTCTACAGTGATGGAGGTTAGAGTTTAGTTTAAGTTTAGAGAGTCTCCTGCATATGAATAGAAGCTCCCTGATGCCGCAAATGATATACAATATCCTGGAAATGAGGATTTGCAGGGTGGGACATCTGAAATGAGGATCTGCAAATTCCAGCAAAAGTGTCCCATTGCTGGTCAACATGAATAAGGATTTTGCAGTGTTTGTAAAAAAGTATTTAATCCAGGAACAATCTCATATAGCCACAAATTGACTGTAAAAGGCAGAGAGCAAATCTAGTTTTGGATTACATGCAACTGTCAATCAATCAACAATCAATACTGTTCAGCATTAAAGTCTCACCCAGCGTATACGTTCAGATTTTACAAACTTTAACCCAAGTGCTGAGGGACAGTATATAAAAGAAGGAAATATTTATAACTTTATTCAACTTTTTGGTTATAACTGAGCCTGGAAAGTTGCATTTAAACTCTACGACTCCTTCATACTCATAGACCAACTCAACATTCAGAACAGACCCAAGAGAGGAGTTTAGCAGCTTTATTCAGGACATGCTTATTTGCTTCTTTAAGTAGTTTTCAGCACTATATAAGCTGTAGTATGAAACATCCATTTACATTAATTTGAATAGGAAACATACACATGATAGATTTAATGTGTTTGAATCTTCAAGCACAATTGCAGCTGAATATGAGTTTAAGTTAGTTGATACTGATGGAGTTTTTCTAAACCCCTGACTGATGTAAATAATGCTTTCAACATCAGTCAGTAAACTTCAGTCATGCAGGATTCATGTTCATTTTCTTCCAGATGGCTGGAGGCTGAATATGAAAACATACAGGTCAGCCAAAGTCGTTTCCTTTGGTCACAAATAAATACTTTGAGAAAATTGCACAAGTTCTTTCGTTCCCCTTCACGATTCAGACAAAGCTTTCCTCCATGTTGGAGCACAAGAGGAAAGAGTCCACGAGTCTGGGCTTGATCAGCTGCTGATGGTCAGTGGGTCCGATACTGTCCGGACATTCAGCCGCAAGCCGTCTCAGCGCAGCCTATGGACACACATCTTACAATTACGCTCACATAGTGTACATCCAGGATTGTATGGCTACAACAAAGATATTTTGAAAATCTTTCCACATTACACACAAGTTTGTCCGAGGGAATGGTTTACATTGGAAATGACTGACTTATAGAATAGCAGTGTATAGTTGGGTTTGGACATAGTTGGGTTTGAACCATGCAGGAATACTGAAGTTTACTTATATTTAAACCTTTCTGCTCATTATGAATATTACCACATATACCACACTTTTAAACATGCATTTATAAAAAATAAAACAGAAAAGCTTTAGTTACCAGACAAGCCACAAGCACTGAATCACTGTTGTTCCTCTCCGCTGGTGAGCGACACAACTCGATGAGACGAGGAACAGCTGAGGAGAAATACCACATGTTTCAATTCCTACAATCTGCATAGTCTAACAAGCTTGAGGATAAACCTAAATATCATGCCTCAGCTTTAAAAAATCAGATAAAAAGCTGAGCATGATTTACTGTATTTTCTCAAATGCACAGTGGTTTGATTAGCACAAGTAGCTTTTTTTTCACATAGCTTTTTTTTCTCTCAGATAAGCGTGTGCAGTATTTGAGCACAGGTAACATTCTTTGTGATCTACTAATGTTGGTATAGATGTTCTCACAACCTTGCACACTGTTCCCTAAAAGTTTTCTAAAGGTGACAAAGATCCTGAACCTTTATAGAACATTAGGGATTTCCAGTTTGGTTATTCTATGGTTGCACTGCAACGTTACAAAGAATGGGACATTAACAGAACGTTCTCAAATGTTTTCCTGTTAGTCTGATGGGATGTTTCATTTGTGACTGCTCTTGTTCAGTGCTTTACACTACATTCCCATCACATTTGCAGGATCTTTAGGGGATCGACCTAGAATTATATTTTTGGTCATATTTTGTCCTTCCAGCACGTTTACTCAATGTGTTCAGAATGTGTGTGTGAATCAGTGTAAGCTAGGCTGCTCTAATATTAATAACAACTTTTATTTATATAGTACCTTTCCCAATTCAAGGTCGTCATACACAAAACATACACAAAATAGGCACACATATACAATGTAGAACATAAACATACATAATATACAGAAGAGAAAAAAAACTCTAAGCAGAGGAGGATTGGAAATACTGTAAGAAAGGATATGTTTTTAGGTGATATTTGAAGGAGGATATAGTAACAAGGAGGGAATTCCAGCTTTCGGGGCCACAGCAATGAATGATCTGCCACCCATAGTAGAAAGGTGGAAATGAGGTACAGTGAGTACTCTAGAGTCAGATGACTGGAGAGTACGTGAAGGAGAATACCAGTGCAGCAGCTCAGATAAATAATGGGGAGCAAGTCCATGCAGACATTTAAAAGTTAACAGTATAATTTTATATAAGATGCGGACAGAAACAGGTAGCCAATGTAGATTATAGAGCAAAGGGGAAATGTGGTCTGATTTTTTTAACTTGACGGATGACTCTGGCAGCAGAATTTTGTACATATTGTAGTCTAGTGATTGTTTTAGCTGGAAGCCCAATAAGCAGTGAATTACAGTAGTTAAGACGCAAGGTTATTAAAACTTTGATTAGAGTTTCGGTATCCTTAGCGCTGAGAGCTGGTCCCAGTCGGGCGATGTTACGAAGGTGATAGAATGCAGTATTGGTAACTGAACTAATGAGCTTGAAATGTAAGAGAAGAGTCAAATGTTACCAAAAGCCAGATTTTAACAAAAATCATCAAGAATCATGTTCTATAAAGGTTCAGGACAAAAATCATCAAGGACATTAATCACCCGGCCAACCCCCACTTCACCCGGCTGCCTTCTGGTAAGCGCTTCCGTAGCCTGATGGCCAAAACTGAGAGACTCAGGAGGAGTTTCTTCCCACAGGCCATCAGACTCCTGAACGCTGTTACTTAACAACATGTGACTTCACCTCACTTCAGTACCAACAAACTCACATACTGATATTGCACTGCACTTTATTCTTGTGTTCCATGTAACTACTCATTATAATGCTGTTTGCACATTACACTCCTGCACTTCTGTTATCCACGTATTTATTTTTATAGTCTCCAGTTTACTTTATCTCACTTATTTTATTCCACATCTCTTTTTTCTTTTACTTGATTTTTCATAATTCTACATATGTATATATATATAGCAACTGGGCAGCAGTGGCTCAGTGGTTCATGTAGGTTGTCTACAAACCAGAAGGTTGGTGGTTCAATCCCCGGTTCCACCTGACCAAGTGTCGAAGTGTCCATGAGCAAGACACCTAACCCCAGCTGCTCCCGACGAGCTGGATGGCGCCTTACATGGCTGACATCGCCGTCGGTGTGTGAATGGGTGAATGTGAGGCAAAAATGTAAAGCGCTTTGGATAAAAGCGCTATATAAATGCAGTCCATTTACCATTTAGCAACTTTATCCTATTCCTATTTTATAATTTATTGTGCTTTTTTTCCATCCATCCACCCATCATCTTCTGCTTATCCGGGGCCGGGTTGCGGGGGCAACAGTCTAAGCAGAGACGCCCAGACTTCATTCTATCTGGCCACTTCCTCCAGCTCCTCCGGGGGTACCCCGAGGCGTTCCCAGGCCAGCCTGGAGACATAATCCCTCCAGCGTGTCCTGGGTCTTCCCCGGGGCCTCCTCCCGGTGGGACATGCCCGGAACACCTCCCTGGGAAGGCGTCCAGGAGGCATCTGAAATAGATGCCCGAGCCACCTCAGCTGGCTCCTCTCGATGTGAAGGAGCAACGGCTCTACTCTGAGCTCCTCCCGAGTGACCAAGCTTCTCACCCTATCTCTAAGGGAGCGCCCAGCCACCCTGCGGAGAAAGCTCATTTCAGCCACCTGTATCCGGGATCTTGTCCTTTCGGTCATGACCCACAGCTCATGACCATAGGTGAGAGTAGGAACGTAGATTGACCGGTAAATCGAGAGCTTCGCCTTACGGCTCAGCTCCTTCTTCACCACGACAGACCGGTACAACGCCCGCATTACTGCAGATGCTGCACCAATCCGTCTGTCAATCTCCTGTTTCATCCTTCCCTGACTCGTGAACAAGACCCCAAGATACTTAAACTCCTCCACTTGAGGCAAGAACTCTCCACCAACCTGAAGTGAGCAAGCTACCCTTTTCCGACTGAGAACCATGGCCTTGGACTTGGAGGTGCTGATTCTCATCCCAGCCGCTTCACACTCGGCTGCAAACCGTCCCAGTGCATGTTGAAGGTCCCGGTCTGAGGTTGCCAACACGACAACATCATCTGCAAAGAGCAGTGATGAAATCGCGTGGTCCCCAAACCGGACACTCTCCGGCCCTTGGCTGCGTCTAGAAATTCTGTCCATAAAAGTTATGAACAGAACCGGTGACAAAGGGCAGCCCTGCCGGAGACCAACATGCACCGGGAACAAATTTGACCTACTGCCGGCAATGCGAACCAAGCTCCTGCTCTGGTCGTAAAGGGACCGTACTGCCCTAAGCAAGGGGCCCCGGAGCCCATACTCCCAGAGCACCCCCCACAGGGTGCCACGAGGAACACGGTCGAATGCCTTCTCCAAATCCACAAAGCACATGTGGACTGGTTGGGCAAACTCCCATGAACCCTCCAGCACCCTGTGAAAGATATAGAGCTGGTCCAGCGTTCCACGACCGGGACGAAAACCACACTGCTCCTCTTGAATCCGAGGTTCCACTATCGGCCAAATTCTCCTCTCCAGTACCCTGGCATAGACTTTCCCAGGGAGGCTGAGATTTGTGCTTTTTTTGTTTATTGTTATTTGCTGTCCATGGAGCGGACCTGTTTACATTTCACTGCCGGTTGTATTCTGTATAACTGTGTATGTGACAAATAAAACTCTTGAACTCTTGAACTTGAACTTGATTGAAAGGGATCTGGAAGATTGTTTGCTAAGAGATGAGCTTGTAGTTGAGAGGCAGCTACTTTTTCAAGCAGCTTTGCGACGAAAGGAAGATTAGAAATAGGTCTGAAATTATTCATGACTGAAGAGTCCATCCCAGGTTTCTTTAAAATTGGAGTGACCACAGCTGTTTTTAATAATAGTGGGACAGAACCAGAAGAAAAAGAACAATTGATCAGATGAGCAATAGGAGAAGAGATAGCAGACAGGCAGTTTTTGAGTCCGGTAGGTGCTGGATCAAACCTGAGAAGTGGATGAGCTGGTATGAGCAATTAGGTTGCTGATGTATCTAATGATGTATTTCTTTACTAATGAGGGTCGGTAAAACAGGATTTGCACAAAATTTACTTCTCAGAGATGGCTCAATACCAAGTCTTCGTGATCCAACCTCATATCCAGAACACCCAAGTACTGCACGTTATATTTTGTGAATGGGCTTGTTAGGACGCTGACGGCTAATGTGGCTAAAGTTAGCATTGCCTCTGACTGTATTCACAGAGATCAGAGATATGTCATTAGTTTTATTTTTAATAAGTAATAAAAGTGCGCTTCTGCATTGTACAAGCTCTAGTCTCTGTAAATACAAAAGGCAATGGTAGCTTTAGCAACATTAGTATATTCAGAAAGGTGAGTTGCAAACACACATTATACAGTTCAGTACTTGTGTGTTCTGGATATGAAGTTGGATCACGAAGGGTTGGTATTGATCCATCTTTGAGAAGCAAATTTTGGGCAAAACCTGTTTTACTGATCCTCATTAGCAAAGCAGCCCAGTGTACATTGATTCACAAACACACACATGTTCTGAACACATTCAGTAAACTTGATGGAAGGACCAAATACGACCAAAAATATAATTCTAGGTTGGTCCCCTAAAGGTCCTGCAAATGTTATGGTAATGTAGTTTAGAGACTATACTGAACAGGATATGTTACAGAGCAGTCCCGAATTAAACGTCCCCATCGGACTAACAGGGAACCATAACATTTCTAGCGGAGTAACGCAATCTCTAATCTCAGTTCACAGAGGTTGGGGATAAAAGACTTTGAGGCTCAAGCTAAGGCTGAGTGGAGTGACAGTAGTCAGGTCTATTTGTGTTGAGCTGTGTTGTGTTGTACCCCGGAGCTGTATGGCAGTCTGAGCCACCAGCGGGTCTCTGCTGAGGCGAGCCAGTGTGACTGCAGCTTTCTGTTGAACCCGCTCGCATGCGGCGCCCTCTGATGGACTGGAGGATGACGGCGTCTCATTCAGCAACACCAGCAGTGGCTCTATTCCTGCACACACACAACATGTCACTGGAAGACACATGAAAACACTCGGCATCGGCTGACGTGTGGATCTTTTGTGCACATACCCTTCTCCTCCAGAACATCTGCAGTGCATTGCTCCAGAACGGACAGATTTGCAAGGATTGTCACAACCTGCAGGGATTGAAGCATTGTGTCAAGTTGTCATTATTCTACGTTTATAGTAGTACTACTACACTGTAAAAGGCTAAAAGTATTCCTGGCTGCCAGTGTTGCATAAAGTATATTTATTGCAGCCATAAATTAGTTAAGTATACACTGAAGTGAAACATTTGTCATTATTTACTCCCCATCATGCTATTCCAAACTTCTAAGAAACTCCTACTCAAGAAGATATTTAGAAAGATAAAAAAAAACTATTTTAGTCCAAACATAATTATCCAATGCAACACTGGACCCCAGGGACTGCCATGGTTAAAAACACCCACAGAGACATTTTAAAATATCTTCCTTCAGTGCGTGTCCTACTACAAACACTCTGTGCTGAGCAATACTACAGAATCACAAACACCAGAAACCAGAGATTTGGGAGAAGGCTCTTTTAACTTGGGTCTGTATGCAATCCCCAGAAAGACTTATAACAACACGGAAGCAACTGCATGACAATGCCCTGTCAATCACACATTTCCTTTACAAAAAGCAGTGTTTTATTTTACTATTACATTCTCTAATTTGTGATTTATAATCAGGAGCATTGCTAGGGAGAGAACAGATGCTTGACCCTAAAGCCCCACCTGCTAAACGGCCACATGAGATAAGGGCTTTAAACTGCAGGGAACTGAGTGAGGCATTCACACAGAACAAGATTGTGCATTTAAAAACATGACATGCAGACAAAGTCACTTTTAAGGAATGTTTTAGCACACAGTCAGTTATTACCCTGCATCATACCTGTCACTAAACTACATGTAAGATGACATAGAGGTCTGGGCGTTTCCCCCCATAATTAATCGCACCAAATTAATGCCTTTACTTGACAGCCCTAGTTTTAGCACAGAAATGAGAACCAATTCAATCATGAAGTAAAGGGGAGATGAGCTCTTGGTCTTTAGAGTAGGGATAGGGTTAGGAACAGCAAGCATATGATACAGCAGAAGTGCTGTGATGGGTTCACTACTGTGTCTGTGATATGGCGAGGTGTGTATCTGGTCTTTGGAGTAGGGTCTTTAGAGTATGGTGAGGTGTGTATCTGGTCTTTGGAGTAGGGTCTTTAGAGTATAGTAAGGTGTGTATCTGATCTTTGGAGTAGGGTCTTTAGAGTATGGTGAGGTGTGTATCTGGTCTTTGGGGTAGGGTCTTTAGAGTATGGTGAGATGTGTATCTGGTCTTTGGAGTAGGGTCTTTAGAGTATGGTGAGGTGTGTATCTCATCTTTGTAGTAGGGTCTTTAGAGTATGGTGAGATGTGTGTCTGGTCTTTGGAGTAGGGTCTTTAGAGTATGGTGAGGTGTGTATCTGGTCTTTGGAGAAGGATCTTTAGAGAATGGCGAGGTGAGTAGCTGGTCTTTGGAGTAGGGTCTTTAGAGGATGGCGAGGTGAGTAGCTGGTCTTTGGAGTAGGGTCTTTAGAGTATGGTGAGGTGTGTATCTGGTCTTTGGAGTAGGGTCTTTAGAGTTTGACGAGGTGTGTACCTGGTCTTTGGAGTAGGGTCTTTAGAGTATGGTGAGGTGTGTATCTGGTCTTTGGAGTAGGGTCTTTAGAGTTTGACGAGGTGTGTACCTGGTCTTTGGAGTAGGGTCTTTAGAGTATGGTGAGGTGTGTATCTGGTCTTTGGAGTAGGGTCTTTAGAGTATAGTAAGGTGTGTATCTGGTCTTTGGAGTAGGGTCTTTAGAGTATGGTGAGGTGTGTGTCTGGTCTTTGGAGTAGGGTCTTTGGAGTATGGCGAGGTGTTTATCTGGTCTTTGGAGTGGGGTCTTTAGAGTATGGTGAGGTGTTTATCTGGTCTTTGTAGTAGGGTCTTTAGAGTATGGCGAGGTGTGTGTCTGGTCATTGGAGTAGGGTCTTTAGAGTATGGTGAGGTGTGTGCCTGGTATTTGGAGTAGGGTGAGGTGTGTACCTGGTCTTTGGAGTATGGCGTGTCGACACGCCGCCGGTCTCTGCAGGCCTGAAGCAGGATGTGAACAGCATTGAGCTGCAGGAGGATTTCACATGCCATGCTGTCAAAGAACGTGATGTTCGCCAGTGCTGCTGAGGCCAACAGAAACACTTCACCACAGGATGCGCTCTCACACAGACCTGCAGACACACAAGAGGAGCGCTGAACATCTTTACTCTCAAATTCTTATTTTTCTTTTGCAGACTTATCTGGACTGGTCATTTGGAGACGTGTAATATATTTATTTGTGATAAATATATTGATTGATAATGCTTAAATGATATGCCTTCTTGTGGTCATTAGTTGAGGAACAATGTGTTTGAAGTGCTCATTTTAGGCCATACACAGGACAGTAACTGACATCCTACTAAACAGCTCTTGTGTCCATCAGTTGTCATGGTGTCAGAAGTGACCTTGCAGAAAAAAAGAACATCTTTAAAGAGTTAGAAAAAAGTCAAATTTGAGAAGATTTCATACAGGATATTGTCTCTCTTCCTCATCATAAAATGGGGGAAGGCTTCAGAAGACCCAAACTGCTAGTGTTTGATGGGAACATTGGTGAGAACTGGTGAATATTATAGCAAAAATATCATTTCCAATGATCGTAGAGGCTGTGCGATCAGATATGGTTATGGTCAGCAGGGCCATTTTAATAAGTGCTGTAAGACTACAACAAAGCAAATGCTGAATAGATGGGAAAAAACAGTAGAGCAGCTCAAGCCAAAATAAACTTCCACAAACAGCACAGATTAATCCTGCTATATGGATGGACAGATGTAATCTGTACAATGCATATCAGTGGACATTCAGTGGATCTTAAAGTGGACACAGAGGCCAAATGTTATGTAATTTCTGAAGCTTTGTTCACGAAAATAAAGAATAGAGAGTATTTTTTTATTGTTGGGGTAACCCAACTGCTTAAAAAATCTGCATTAAATACTCTTAGATAGCTACTGTAGTGTTCCTTCTGGTGTAGCGTGCAATGACAAACTACACAGGCAGACCCTAATAAACTCAGAACGTCATATTTATTACCGAGCACACTATGTTAGCTAGTGCTGCTCAGTCAAATGTAGATACAACAACAACTCTTCTTTTTCTAAAGTAATCCCCCCACAGTCGTATATCCAAGGTGGCCCTCTAGTGGAGTCGATGAGGAATCACATGCACTCACTGCATAACTACACCACATCCCCTTTTTTCTCAGGAAAAAAAACAGTAGTTTTAAACAGTACTTATGAACACCAAACATGGATATTAAAGTCCACATCATAGGAACATTTCCTTTTCATTAGTGGCAAACATAATAAGCTGCTTAAGGCTCAAACATATACTAGCCTTATTTACTTAGCTATTGTATAAAGTCAGTTCAAACAATAGTCTTGAAACCTCACAGGAACTTTCACCACCCGACCACTCCTGGTAGTAGTGGTACTGCTGTTATGTAAGAACTGCTCTGGCACACTCTGTACAGGCCTATCTGTTGCTTCTTGTGGCTCTGAGATGGGAGAGTGTGTACCACCATGGTGCTCATCGGCGGGATTAAATGTCTCTGTGTACTTGTGACTTGTTTTCCTCAGGTGGCGCCTATTGCGACGCAACTGTCGTCCTTCTGCATTGACAACGTTGTATGACCTTGGCTCATCTCGTTTGGACACAACGAGACCCGGCTGCCATCCTCTGCCTGTTTCAATGTGTACGGTGTTTCCTGCATGCAATTCTGGTAAGGCTTTTGCTCCCACATTGTATTGACATTCTTGTTTCTTTTGCAGGGTTTGAAGCGCCTGATGAACACCTTTGGGCGTAGTTGGTCGCAAGACATCGCTAGATGCTGGTAAGGTGCTCCTCAGAACTCTTCCCATCAGAACTTGCGCTGGTGAATAAGGCATACCTGTGACAGGAGTATTCCTTAACGCAAGCAAAGAAAGGTGATGGTCCGTACCTGATTGTTCTGCTTTTTTCAAGGCATGTTTTGATGGTTCTCTCTGCCAACCCATTTGACTGAGGGTAGGTTGGGCTTGAGTATATCAGCTTAATACCCCAATCAGCAGCAAATTTCTTCATTTCATAGCTTGCGAATGGCACGTGATCACTCACTAGCTCCTTAGGAATGCCGTGCCTGGCATACACTGCTTTCATCTTTTCAATGACTGTGGATGCTGTCTTGTCCTTAATGTTCATGACCTCAGGGAATTTAGACATATAGTCAACAATTAGCAGAAACGACTGACCTCTGATTTCAAAGATGTCAGCAGCAACTTTTAACCAGGGGAGCTCTGGGATCTCATGAGGGACGAGTGGCTCTTTCTGGTTCCTGGGCTGGAACTGTTGGCACGTTGGACATGTTTCTACCATCTGTTCTATATGCTTGGTCATACCAGGCCAATACATGAGCTGTCTAGCATGTGCCTTTGTGCGCTGCATCCCCTGATATGGGATATGAAGTTTCCTCAACATTTCAGATCTCATTGATTCTGGAATCAGGATCCTGTCAGATACCAGTAAGATACCATCTCGCACAGCAACAGTGTGTCTAACAGGCCAGTACTGACAGATCGAGGGATCAAGTTGCTTTCTGCGTGTTGGCCATCCTGAATTTTGCATCTTCACAAGCAACTGGAAAGTACTGTCTCTTGCAGTAGCTTCTGTTAGCTGCTTTAGCATGTCTTCACTGAGAGCCTCTGTTGCTTCAAGCGCATAAACGACTCTTTCTTCATTGAGGTCAACTGTGGTCATGTGCTGACCTTCAGCAATAGCACGTGACAATGCATCAGCGATTAACATGTCCTTTCCAGGTGTATATTGGACATTAAGCTCATATTTTTGCAGCTGTAAAAGCATTCGTTGGAGTCTCGCCGGTGCTTTGCTCAGCGGCTTCTTGAAGATAGCCTCCTATGGCTTATGATCTGACTGTACATTCACATTGCGTCCATATACGTACTGATGGAACTTTTTGGTCGAAAAAACAATCGCCAGCAGCTCTTTTTCGATTTGAGCGTAGTTTTTCTCAGTATCAGTTAAAGACCTGGACGCATATGCAACTGGTTGCCCCTCTTGTAGCAGACATGATCCTAGGCCATCTTTGGATGCGTCCGTTTGTATGGTAAGTGCTATGTTGGGGTCATAGTACCTGAGAACTGGTGTGTTGGTCAGTGCCATTTTGAGTGCAGACAATGCTGTGTCGTGCTCAGGTTGCCACTGGAATGCCATGTCTTTTCTCAGTAGCTGTCTGAGAGGCGCTGTGAGCGATGCCTCACCTGGAACAAATGGGGCAAGATATCTGATCATGCCTAAAAGACGCTGTAGTGATTGTCTATCTGTAGGTCTTGGCATGTTCACTACTGCCTGTATTTTGCCATCGTCTGCTTTTACACCCTGTGGCGTTATCACATGTCCCATGAAGTGTACATTGTTCACTTTGTACTGAATCTTGTCAGCGTTGAATTTAACATTGTGTTTTTTCGCTCTCTCCATAATTTTAGCAACAATGACATCATGTTCTTGTTCTGTGGCAGCTGCAACAATCATGTCATCAGCTACAATATATACACCTTCAATGTCACCGAACACTTCGTTGTTGTACTGTTGGAAGACTTCACTAGCAGACTTGACACCAAATGGCAGACGTTTGAATCTGTATCTACCCCATGGTGTATTTAATGTGCATAAGAGAGAAGAATCCATGTCAAGTTTGACTTGCCAATAGCCATCCTTTTCATCGAAGATGGAGAAAATTTTCTTTCCGGCATAGTACATCTTCGGTTGTTGGGATAGAGAAGTGTTGGCGTAGAACAGCTTTATTTAGGTCACGAGGATCCAAGCATACTCGTAATGACCCATTCTTTTTCTCTGTGACGACAAGACTGTTAACCCATGGAGTGGGCTGAGTGACTGGCGCTATAACGTCTGCTTGCAACAGCTGATCCAGTGTGTCTTTCAACTAGCTCAGCACAGCTAAGGGAATTTTTCTACAACCATGTATGACTGGTATTGCTTTCGGGTCGACATGTATATGATGTTCACCCGGAAACTGACCAAGACCTTCAAAGACAGTTGGGTGTTGCGCTACCAGCTCCTCTTTAGTGGTAGGATGTTTGATTACTACAGTGTCAACTCTTTTCAGCAGATGCATCCGTTCGCATGCTTCCTTACCAAGTATTGGTATGGACGAGTGTCTGGTGATGTAAAATGGTAAGAGAACTTGCACTTTGGGTGTGACGCACTGCAGCTTAGCCACACCTTCTGGCTTCAATTTCGTTCCGCCATACGCCACCAGCATTGTTGAAGTCGGTTGCAATGATGCTGTTTCGTGCAGAGACTGGTAAATGTCGAGAGGTATAATATTGGCTTCAGCACCTGAGTCCAACTTGAACTTCACAGTCACATTTCCAATGTCTACATCTGTGTACCACGCTTTCTGTGCGGAGCTGGTAGACTTTTTTAGTACCACTGTTTCGATGAATAGTGAATCAACAGTGACGCTTCTGTTATGTTTAGGGTGATTGTCTTTTCTTTCAGACATGCACACTGAGGCGAAGTGATTGCGCTTTCCACAGGCATGACATGTAGCTCCAAAGGCTGGACACTGACGTGGAAGGTGTGATTTTCTGCACTTTTTGCAGATGACTGAGTCAACATTTGCTTTTTGCTGTTGGAATGACGTTCTTTCATACCTCTTGTTCTGTTTTCCATCTTTTGTTTTCTTTTTAATGGCGTGAACAGTTTTATTCTGCTCTCCCATTGCTTGAATCTGTGTTTTTGCTGCCTCAGCTGCTCTGCAAATGTCCACAGTTTTTTCTAGAGTTAAATTTATTTCTCTCAAAAGCCTCTCCTTTAAACGCTGATCACCAATGCTGAACACGATTTTGTCTCTTATCATGTCAGATTCTGTTGGGCCAAACTCACAGTCTTTACTCTTTTGTTTTAGTTCAGTGACGTACTTATCGATGGTAATCGAATCAGGCATGGGGTAAGCCCAAAATTGGTGTCTTTCGAAAACAACGTTCTTCCTGGGTAAGCAATACTTCTCCAGTGCTGTTATTATTTCTTGCATTGTTTCATTCTCTCCCTCTGCCTCAATAGACAGCGAGTTGTACACCTCTAAGGCTTCCTCTCCTAATGCATGAAGTAGAATGGCTACTTTTACCTTCTCAGATTTTGAGTCTGATCCTGTAGCAGTCATGTAAATGTTGAACCGCTGTATCCATCTTCTCCAATTTTCGCCTGTATTTCCCGTTAGGACTAATGGAGGTGGTAATCTGAATTGATCCATGTTTATTTTTCTTTTGCAGACTCACTTCGGTCCCGATGCGCTGACTTTCTCCGTCGCGTCTCAGAGCTGTTAAATGCAGGTTTGAGTTCATAAAATGACTGTCTTCTGACACCATGTAGTGTTCCTTCTGTTGTAGCGTGCAATGACAAACTACACAGGCAGACCCTAATAAACTCAGAACGTCATATTTATTACCGAGCACACTATGTTAGCTAGTGCTGCTCAGTCAAATGTAGATACAACAACAACTCTTCTTTTTCTAAAGTAATCCCCCCACAGTCGTATATCCAAGGTGGCCCTCTAGTGGAGTCGATGAGGAATTACATGCACTCACTGCATAACTACACCACAGCTACAGACCTGTTTCTCTCCTTCCATTCATAGCAAAAACACTTGAATGAGTTGTTTTCAACCAGGTTTCATCTTTCCTCTTTCAGTTTAATCAGTTGGACGTACACCAGTCAGGTTTCAAAAAAGGCCACTCAACTGAGACTGCATTATTGTCAGTTACTGAAGCCCTGCGGCTGGCTAAAGCTGCATTCAAATCATCAGTCCTCATCCTCCTTGATCTATCTGCTGCCTTTGACACGGTGAATCATCAGATTCTTCTGTCCACCCTCTCATCATTGGGCATCACAGGGATCTCACTTCACTGGTTTGAGTCCTATCTCACAGGTAGGTCTTTAAACGTTGCCTGGAGAGGAGAGGTATCCAAAACACATAAGCTGACCACGGGGGTTCCTCAGGGCTCAGTGCTTCGACCTCTCCTCTTCTCCATTTACACTGCATCATTGGGACCCATAATTCAGGCACACGGCCTCTCATATCATTGCTATGCTGATGACACAGCTCTACCTCTCATTTAAAGCAGATGATTGCACAGTACATGTACGAATCTCACGCTGCCTAGCAAATATTACGGCATAGATGAAAAAACATCACCTGAAGCTCAACTTAGCAAAGAGTGAGCTGCTTGTCTTCCCTGCTAATCCAACCCTACATCACTACTTCAGCATCCAGCTAGGTTCATCTTTCATTACCCCTTCAGGATCGGTCAGAAATCTTGGAGTAATCTTTGATGACCAGTTGTCCTTCAAAGACCACATTTCTAAGCCAGCTCGGACATGCAGGTTTGTGCAGCACAACATCAGGAACATCAGACCATTCCTTAAAGAGCATGCAACACAGCTTCTTGTCCAAACCCTGGTAATTTCTATTACTACTGCAATGCTCTTCTGGCTGGACTTCCATTATGTGCGATCAAAATGCTGCAAATGATCCAGAATGCTGTGGCATATCTTGTCTTCAATGTGCCCAAAAGAGCTCGTCACACCTCTTTTCATCTCTCTGCATTGGCTACCACTCGCTGCCCGCATCAAGTTTAAGGTGTTGGCGCTTGCTTACAGATCCAGCACAAGCTCAGCACCACATACTTCGACTCGCGCCTACAAGTCTACACCCCCACCAGAAGCCTTCACTCAGCTAAAGAGGCATGAAATCTCTTTCCAGAACATTTTCATTCACTGTTTCTTGCTGTTCCCCACCTCCATCTGAAATGCAGAATCACAGAAAACATTCAAAGGACAGCTGAAAACTGAAAATCTCTTCCATGAGCATTTAATCTCATCTTTAAACATTAATAATAAACAAAACCACATTTTCCTCTATTCCCTCCCTATTCTAGCTTATGCTACTCTAGGCAATGTCCAAAACTTAGGCGAATGATTTTTTGCCTCTTCATGACAAATCGCTTCCTGTATTCTTCAGTTGTAAGTCGCTTTGGACAAAAGCATCTGCTAAATTAATAAATGTAAATGTAAAACAAATTAAGCTCATGGAAGAACACAAGCTCATGGCCCGTGGAGGTCAGGAGATACCCACAGCAGGCTTTGCCTCACTCACCTGCCGCTCATCAGAAATGGTATATGACCTCTCGTGAAGAGAAATGTGAGGCCATTGATGGGTCTAACAGACTTTTTACAAGGATATGCATTGAGCTAAGAGACCTTAAGGCCCTCCTGCGTCTGCACCACCTCATGTGTATGGTAGTCTCCTCTGTTTCTTTCTGGAAAGTTTCTCTGAGGACATTCCGATTTCTACACATCATGCCATCTGCAATCAGCACAGCGAGTGAAGTGTGCCAAAGAGTTAAATATTCACAGGCTATCCATGTGTTATTATACAGGACCACATTCTGGAGGAAGTAAAGGACGGGGAGGAACACAACGTAAATCTCAAGGTTGGATGTGAGGATCATGCACATAAGTTTAACCTCAGACTGAACCCCCTCTCAAGTGTAAGTTTTGGCTATCAGAGGTATGTTATGCAGAACATGTGTTCACAAATGAAGAATTAAAACCAGACCCTTCTGATTAAAGCATTTACAGAGATGTAAGTCTCAGAGAACCCTACAGCCCTACCATGCTTTCTAGGGAGGGTTAGCTAGTTTCAGTGATTTCTCTACACCCTTCCGAGAGCTGACCCATAAAGACGTCGAATCGTAGACACCCAGACTCATTCAACAAGCTGTATTCATACTACGGTGTTGGGCCTTTTTATCACATACCAGGAATCATGGATCAGTTTGAATACATTAAAATACTTAAACAGATTATGTTGCCCTGTGCCGGAAAGGAAATGCCCCTGAAATGGGTCAACAACCCCAAACACACGAGTAAGCTAACAACATCTGGGTTCTAGATAAAAAGGTTTAAGATAATGGAGTGGCCTTCTCCATCCCTCGACCTCAACCCCATTGACGACTTCTGGAGTGATATAAAAAATGCAGTTTCTGAAGCAAAACCCAAAAATTCACAGGAACTGTGGCATGTAGTTTGTTCATCCTGGGCTGAAATATCTGTTTCTGGTTGACTCGATGCAACGCAGATGTGCAACAGGTATCAAAAACTTCAGAAATTTGAATAAAGTTACTAAAGAATAAAGTGTGTTGATGAAGCACTCACTGATGAGGGCCGTGACGATGTCCTGCATGCTCTCCAGGAAGCTGGCGAGGTGTTGAGTGGAGCTGTGGTGCGGAGACGTGATCTGAGCCATGACTGCCGCCGCCTCCGCTCGAGTCGCCTCCGCACACGAGCCGTCCGTCAGGATATCTGCCAGACACAGGATGCCATCCACCTGATCACCACACACACACACACACACACACACACACACACACACACACACACACTCACTGTGAGCTGAAGATGTCTGTTTTTCAGAAACTGTATGTCAAGATGCATTTATTTATGCAGCTCAAAGAAAACTGAGCTGCATTAAATCTAAGCTCTTTTTTCATGTATTATTTTCACCAATGCTGAGATCAAACTGAATGAAACTCGTGTGATTTACAGTAATCTGTGCAGTTGTGCTAATATAATCCATCACCACACAGTGGCATTGTTACACAAACTGAAAATAGCTCTATAGAGCCGATGGCAACCATAACCTCACTCAATAGAGCAGGGATAATAACACACAGAACACACTCACTCATAAACACTCTTTAAAGATATAGATTATTACGGTTTAGTGAAAATGTCTTCGTATGCAATTTACTTTAAGCACTTAAACACTTCTAGTCATATGTTTTGTATCATTTTTGGGTATTTGAAATTACTTGTAACACTGCAAAAAATGCTCTTCTTATTTAGTCTTTAGTTTTTTTGTTTCCAGTCCAAATATCTAAATATTCTTAAATTAAGATGCATTCACTAGATCAGTCAAACGACAGAAGATATGTTTGCTTGTTTTCTGGGGGAAAATTCAATATGAAGAGAGTTTTTGTTTAAAACAGGCAAAATGATCTGCCAATGGGGTGAGAAAAATAATCTTATTTCTGATTGGGACGGAAACGAGAAACAAGATTTCAATCAGAAATAAGATTATTTTTCTCACTCCAGATTATTATTGTGTTTTAGGCAAAAACTTATTTCATTTTGAATTTTCCCCCAGAAAACAAGCAAAAAATATATTTTCATTTTATTGATCTAGTAAATGCATCTTGATTTAAGATTTGTTTGATATTAGAAGAGCATTTTTTACAGTGTAACTTTAGTCAGATATAGTTAAACTTGAGGTGCTAACTAATGTTTCAGTGTCAGTGAGATTGGTAATTGCTGACTTTATATTTTCATTTGAATTAAAGTTTTTGTGTTTTCTCCTCTCCAACACATGTGGGCTGTTGTGTGTGTGTGTGTGTGTGTGTGTGTGTGTGTGTGTGTGTGTGTGTGTGTGTGTGTGTACCTTCTCCAGCTGGCTGATGCCCTCTTCCACACAGCAGATGGAGGCCAGAGTCCTGAGGGCGTGAGCGTAGAGAGAGCTGAAGCAGTCCTGCCGGCAGATCTTCAGCAGAGCCACCACTGCTCCCTCCTGTGGACAAACTCTGATCTTCAGCAACACACACTTACAGGATCATCACACACACACTAATAACAGATCATCAGATCATCATCAGAGCCTCCACTGCTCCCTCCTGTGGACAAACTCTGATCTTCAGCAACACACACTTACAGGATCATCACACACACACTAATAACAGATCATCAGCAGAGCCTCCACTGCTCCCTCCTGTGGACAAACTCTGCTCTTCACCAACACACACTTACAGGATCATCACACACACACTAATAACAGATCATCAGATCATCATCAGAGCCTCCACTGCTCCCTCCTGTGGACAAACTCTGCTCTTCAGCAACACACACTTACAGGATCATCACACACACACTAATAACAGATCATCAGCAGAGCCTCCACTGCTCCCTCCTGTGGACAAACTCTGCTCTTCAGCAACACACACTTACAGGATCATCACACACACACTAATAACAGATCATCAGATCATCAGCAGAGCCTCCACTGCTCCCTCCTGTGGACAAACTCTGCTCTTCAGCAACACACACTTACAGGATCATCACACACACACTAATAACAGATCATCAGCAGAGCCACCACTGCTCCCTCCTGTGGACAAACTCTGCTCTTCAGCAACACACACTTAAGCCCCGTTTCCACCAAAATTACCCGGAACAATTTGTACCAGGAACTTTTCTACAGGAACTTTTCTCCCCCCCAGACCTGCAGCTGTCTGCGTTTCGACCGCGATAAAGTTCCGAGAAGATTAGGCAGATTAGTCCGGTGATGTAGGACTGCGAGTACTGCTCCTCCAAGCTAGTGACGGACAAGGCTGTCACTTTTTATTCAATATTCGAATATGCATTCGAAGATGACGTGAAATATCCGTAATCGAACTATAAATAAACTATCCGGTTTTTAAAGTGCCATGTAGCCCAATTTCTTTTACTGTCGGTGCGTTTACATGGAGCACTGTAGTTTAAAAGTCCAATCTGAAGGAAAATGCTCCATATAAACACCTGATCAATCGTAATAAAAATGCCCAAACTGAATGAAATTGTAATCGTTTTGAGATGGGTGGATAAACCTTTTCATTAATCGATCAAACTAAACATTTCACCATGACCTGACCGGATTACTTTTGAGTGTGCGTCCTTATGTGATGTACACAGCGCGCGCCTTCACCACTGAAGAGCACACGCCGCGCTCATGCACCAAGCATTAAAGAGAGGAAAATACATTTTTCTGAGGGATAAACTTTTTATTTCATAAGAAGTTATGAAGATAATGTTGGCATAATGACACTGTCCCTAAGCCTATGTAAGCAAACAATCATTAACTACTTCAACTGCGCCTGACATTAGAATTTATTTTTTCTGAGATGATTATTACACTTTACAACAAATGAATAGCTTTTATCAAACCGTAAGTGCTGGTGGCCGCTGAGAGCTGCTATGGCATCCGTAAACACATTCCAGCTGCTGGAGATGACGGCGCTGTAGATCATTGAATATATTCGAATGCATTGCTTGATATTTTAATTCCGTTCAATTAGATTTTTTTCAAAAATGACAGCCCTAACGGACAGTAATCATGTTTGTGTGTACCGATTGAAAGATTTAGTGGACTGTTTACATGAGACGTTATCTAAACCGATCTGGTGTTTACATGTGATGACTTTCAATCGCAATCATTTTGTCAAGCAGTTTGTCTGCCGCATCAGAAATGTCTCCGCTGTTTTCTCCAGCAGCTGGAGTGTGTTAACTGAAGCCATAGCAACTCTTAACGGCCACCAGGACTAATACAGTATTATATTATAAGCTATTTATTTGTTTAAATAATCATCTGAGAAAAAAAAAATCTTCTGTCAGGCGCAGTTAAAGTAAAAACTGCCTGGGGCAATATACGCTGTGTCATTACTCCAACATTATCTTCATAACTCACGAAATAAAAAGTTAACCCCTCAGAAAAATTAACTTTCCTCTCTTGTCAACATGAGCGCGGCGTGTACGACTGATTATTACTGAACGTAGACCGAACCTCGCAAACGACTTTTAAAAATGCCGAGTTGAAATAAAATGCTGCCTAGAGCTCAACCAATCAGCGTGTTCAGCGCCCAAGTCCCGCCCTCGAAAGTTCCTGAACTTTGAAAAAGTACTACCTCGCGAGCAGGGCCGTTTGGAGGGGGAAATATTTACCCGGAACTTCATTTAGACCCTGGTTCCTGCGGTCTAAACACACGAAGTTCCACCCAAAGTTCCTGGTTCCTGGGTAAAGTTCCTGTGGTGGAAACGGGGCTTTACAGGATCATCACACACACACTAATAACAGATCATCAGATCATCAGCAGAGCCTCCACTGCTCCCTCCTGTGGACAAACTCTGCTCTTCAGCAACACACACTTACAGGATCATCACACACACACTAATAACAGATCATCAGATCATCAGAGCGTGCTTTCTCAAATATTTCAACATATTTTCAGTTGTGCTTCAGTTGGGTACAATACATAAAACCACAGTATCCATTTCACTACACAAAATAAGTGTTTCATCAATATTATTATTTTATTCACAGAAACTGCCGTTCATAAAGCTCTTACTGGCACACTTTTGATTTGTATCCCTTCTCGTTCAGTTCAATACATTTGTCTATTATTTTATCTGACTGATGTTAATCAATTAATCATTTGGACACCTAAAGATTTCTATAAACATCAGTTCTACTTAGTTTGCCATTTCTAATATTCCAAATGTGTGTGTGTGTGTGTGTGTGTGTGTGTGTGTGTGTGTGTGTGTGTGTGTGTGTAATGCAGACAGAAGATCAGTGTCCTTTACCCCAGAGCTGTGGATGGCAGAAATCTGTGGCACTACAGAGGAAATGGCTGTGAGCCGATCTAACCACTGTCATTATGTGAATAAGCTCAATCATGTGTTGGTGACTCTGGGTGTTATGCTAGAGAGCCTCAGTCTGCACACACACACACACACATGCTCGTCTGCGTTCAGTGACGTTAGCACTCAAAAAATATCTCAAAGCAAACATCATCTCTGCATCACTCTCCCAGTCGGGAGTTGTTTTTGTGGGCTACAGTTGTAGTCATTTTTTATTTGCGATTTTTCTTTCTTTAACAATATTCCCGACTGATATTTTTGTAGTTTGATAATGCTCGTTCATTCCTAAAAGAGAGATGTAATTATTATTAGCTTGGCAGATGTTATGTCAGCTCTGCCGTTCAGATGTTAGCGTCTCGTTTCCATCAAGAGCAAGTGCTCTTCAAACCCACGGAGGATGCACTTCATTAACCCCAAAAAACTACCTGTGAAATGTTGGACACTTCACACACTCGACCGCCGCAGCTTATGATTTATCTCTTTGTCTTTTTCTGAGAAAAACACTTAAAAAGTAGACTGAAAGTACACTTTCTTACTTTGGATTAAAAGAACTATACTAATGAGCACAACTGAATAAACTTATTTTCTGAAAGGGTTATTCGGTTTTCCCTGTTAAATGATTTGATGATCAGTGTGAGAAGGAAAGCGGTGACAGATCTTTAACACGCTGACTTCAGATGGTCTGTCCTCTCACAGACAAAACACGGCTGTCTCCGTGATCAGTACACCTGCTGATGGGGCAGTATCGATCTGATCAGAATCACACCAGGAGCACCAGACGGCTAATGGACTCATTAGACCAAACCTTCCAGTGTCATACTAACAATACATCACTTTATCAAGCTCACTATAAACTGTATTGCTGATCTGAAATATGTTATTGAAGCATAATCATGTAAATATGAGTTCTACTTGTGTGAATAAGTGCCCAGGATCTTGACATACTTAAGCCAAATAAGCTAAATAAAGGAATGACTTGGAAAGGCAAGTTAGTGCCCTGAACTGGCCCAGAAGACATGAATCCAACCGAAACAAGCGTGCGGTGTGAACTCATATGATCTCCATCTGATCTGGCGGAGCTGGAACTCATTTGCATTTTATTGCAAATTTGGTTAAAGAGAAACAATGTGAACAAATGCATGCAAAGTGTAAACATTACATAAGAAGTGAGATTCCAGAAGGAGCTGATCACATGATCACAGCAATGTGTGTGTGTGTGTGTGTGTGTGTGTGTGTGTGTGTGTGTGTGTGTGTGTGTGAGAGAGAGAGAGAGAGAGTATGTGTGTGTGTGGTGTAGTGTAGTGTGTGTGTGTGTGTGTGTGTGTGTGTGTGTGTGTGTGTGTGTGTGTGTGTGTGTGTGTGTGTGTGTGTGTGTGTGTGTGTGTGTGTGTTGCCATACTTTAGCGATGATGCTGCAGAGTTGTGGCCCGTCCTGAGTTAAAGACAGCAGGTTACTGATGGCAGTGCTGATGGCAAAAACATTATCAGAATCCTCAATCTGACGGATGAGAATCTGTGAATAAAATACAATAAATGTAACTAATGTCACAAACAGTGGTTGTAGTGAGCACATAATGACAAGGAGAACCCAACAGAAACAATAAACTAAGAACACACAGGACATTGTAATCACAGTAAAATAACCACATAAACGTCACTGGACCAAACACTGAGAGAACTGAAGGCCTGAACCGGTGGAGCCGTAAGGACGATGATCCCAGGCAGAGTCGAGGGAGGGAGGAGCCAAGGTGGAGTTGAGGGAGGGAGGAGCCAAGGCAAAGTCGAGGGAGGGAGGAGTTAAGGTGGAGTCGAGGGAGGGAGGAGCCAATGCAGAGTCAAGGGACGGAGGAGCTAAGGTGGAGTCGAGGGAGGGAGGGGCCAAGGTGGAGTCGAGGGAGGGAGGAGCCAAGATGGAGTCCAGGGAGGGAGGAGCCAAGGTGGAGTCGAGAGAGGGAGGAGCCAAGGTGGAGTCGAGGGATGGAGGAGTCAAGGTGGAGCCGACTGGTCAACGGGCGATAGTCTTCAGAAACTGGAGGTGGAGCAGGGGATCCACATGGCAATGTGTAGCTGGAGTCCAGAGGAGCATAGTGGAGTAAGCGTTGGAGGAGCCGAGGAACTGAAGGGAACCAGTGATGACGGGGCTTGCTTAGGTGGAGGAGGGAAGAGAGGAAGGCTGGGTGGGACCATCAGTGCTGCAGGAGACTACGGCAAGTAACTGTTTCCAGTTCCACATGATAATTTAGAGAGGCCATGTAAAGCTCACCCTCAGCAGTGGGAATGTGGGCGGGGCTTCCCTCTATGTCCCTGAACTCCACTAGGGACGGACGATGTTGCTGGGGTTGTCTCTGGGCTCTGGGGTGATGATTGGCTCAGGAGTTGTCTCTGGGCTCTGGGGCGATGATTGGCTCAGGAGTTGTCTCTGGGCTCTGGGGCGATGATTGGCTCAGGAGTTGTCTCTGGGCTCTGGGGCGATGATTGGCTCAGGAGTTGTCTCTGGGCTCTGAGGCGATGCTTGGCATAGGAGAGGTCTCTGGGCTCTGGGGCGATGATTGGCTCAGGAGTTGTCTCTGGGCTCTGAGGTGACGATTGGCACAGGAGTTGTCTCTGGGCTCTGGGGCGATGATTGGCACAGGAGTTGTCTCTGGGCTCTGGGGCGATGATTGGCTCAGGAGTTGTCTCTGGGCTCTGGGGCGATGATTGGCTCAGGAGTTGTCTCTGGGCTCTGGGGCGATGATTGGCACAGGAGTTGTCTCTGGGCTCTGGGGCGATGATTGGCTCAGGAGTTGTCTCTGGGCTCTGAGGCGATGATTGGCTCAGGAGTTGTCTCTGGGCTCTGGGTCGATGATTGGCTGTGGAGTTGTCTCTGGGCTCTGGGTCGATGATTGGCTGTGGAGTTGTCTCTGGGTCGATGATTGGCTGTGGAGTTGTCTCTGGGCTCTGAGGCGATGATTGGCACAGGAGTTGTCTCTGGGCTCTGAGGCGATGATTGGCTGTGGAGTTGTCTCTGGGCTCTGGGTCGATGATTGCCTGAGGCGTTGTCTCTGGGCTCTGAGGCGATGATTGGCACAGGAGTTGTCTCTGGGCTCTGGGGTGATGATTGGCTCAGGAGTTGTCTCTGGGCTCTGGGGCAATGATTGGCTCAGGAGTTGTCTCTGGGCTCTGGGTCGATGATTGGCTGTGGAGTTGTCTCTGGGCTCTGGGGTGATGATTGGCTCAGGAGTTGTCTCTGGGCTCTGGGGCAATGATTGGCTCAGGAGTTGTCTCTGGGCTCTGAGGCGATGATTGGCTCAGGAGTTGTCTCTGGGCTCTGGGTCGATGATTTGCTGTGGAGTTCTCTCTGGGCTCTGGGGTGATGATTGGCTCAGGAGTTGTCTCTGGGCTCTGGGTCGATGATTTGCTGTGGAGTTCTCTCTGGGCTCTGGGGTGATGATTGGCTCAGGAGTTGTCTCTGGGCTCTGGGGCAATGATTGGCTCAGGAGTTGTCTCTGAGCTCTGGGGCGATGATTGGGTGAGGAGTTGTCTCTGGGCTCCAGCTCTGGGGCGATGATTGGCTGAGGAGTTGTCTCTGGGCTCCAGCTCTGGGGCAATGATTGGCTGAGGAGTTGTCTCTGGGCTCTGGGGCGATTATTGGCTCAGGAGTTGTCTCTGGGGTGATGATTGGCTCAGGAGTTGTCTCTGGGCTCTGGGGTGATGATTGGCTGCGGAGTTGTCTCTGGGCTCTGGGGCAATGATTGGCTCAGGAGTTGTCTCTGGGGTGATGATTGGCTCAGGAGTTGTCTCTGGGCTCTGGGGCGATGATTGGCTGAGGAGTTGTCTCTGGGGCGATGATTGGCTGAGGAGTTGCCTCTGGGCTCTGGGGCGATGATTGGCTCAGGAGTTGTCTCTGGGCTCTGGGGCGATGATTGGCTCAGGAGTTGTCTCTGAGCTCTGGGGCGATGATTGGCTGAGGAGTTGTCTCTGGGCTCCAGCTCTGGGGCGATGATTGGCTGAGGAGTTGTCTCTGGGCTCTGGGGCGATGATTGGCTCAGGAGTTGTCTCTGGGGTGATGATTGGCTCAGGAGTTGTCTC
The DNA here is from genome assembly GCF_024679245.1 of Pseudorasbora parva. Lineage (NCBI taxonomy): Eukaryota > Metazoa > Chordata > Actinopteri > Cypriniformes > Gobionidae > Pseudorasbora > Pseudorasbora parva. The sequence goes on from NC_090196.1 coordinate 371,140, forward strand.
TGGGGTGATGATTGGCTCAGGGGTTGTCTCTGGGCTCTGGGGCGATGATTGGCTGAGGAGTTGTCTCTGGGGCGATGATTGGCTGAGGAGTTGTCTCTGGGCTCCAGCTCTGGGGGCGATGATTGGCTGAGGAGTTGTCTCTGGGCTCCAGCTCTTGGGCGATGATTGGCTCAGGAGTTGTCTCTGGGTGATGATTGGCTCAGGAGTTGTCTCTGGGCTCTGGGGTGATGATTGGCTCAGGAGTTGTCTCTGGGCTCTGGGGCGATGATTGGCTGAGGAGTTGTCTCTGGGGCGATGATTGGCTGAGGAGTTGTCTCTGGGCTCCAGCTCTGGGGCGATGATTAGCTGAGGAGTTGTCTCTGGGCTCCGGCTCTGGGGCGATGATTGGCTGAGGAGTTGTCTCTGGGCTCCAGCTCTGGGGCGATGATTGGCTGAGGCATTGTCTCTGGGCTCCAGCTCTGGGGCGATGATTGGCTGAGGCATTGTCTCTGGGCTCCAGCTCTGGGGCGATGATTGGCTGAGGCATTGTCTCTAGGCTCTGGGTCTGACTCTGTGTCTGTTGTGAATCCTGGTGTGTTGTCTGTGAAGGGTGTGGGAAGAGTCCAGAGTGGGGCCCTGTAGTCCTCCTCAGGGCAGACATTGAACACCGATACACAATTCACAATCACCTATCCACTTCACAAAAGCAGTAAATGTCCCTAGAGACCATCAACTAATAAAACTGGCAGCTAATCTGTTCAAATTTATTGCATTAGAACTGCAATTTTATGACAAATGTGAATATAATTTGTGATTAAATGATACTGTATTGCTCACTAATAATTCATGAATACTGAAGCTGTAACCAAAATAACTGAAGCAAATAAAAATGTAGTGAATACAATAATTTGTGTAGATCATGCGGTAGAAGGTCACTTTTACCTGAATCTCATTGGCCAGTGCCATGTCAATCATATGGCTGAAGGAGTCGCTGACGTCAGTCAGGATCTCATGAATGGCCTCCTTCATGGATTTGAGGAAGTATTCGTCCTCAGTATGAAGACACCTTAGGAGTAAACAGTGTCAGATATATAGGTGATCTGATCTTTAAGATGATGATGATGATGATGATGAAGTTGTGTGATGCCGTGGGTTCTTCACCTCTCAGTGATGACGTTGAGCTCCATGCACTTCTCCAGAAGAGATTTTTCATACTGACATGAGACACGAGCACATTCAATATCACAGTAAAATATGTTCGTTATATATGTGATTAAAGCCTTTGGGTCAGATTTACTAATAGCTTGCTCCAGCGCAAACCCTCTTTAGGGGTTAAAAACTACTGTCAGGATTTACCAAAGACACACAGTGAAACATTTGCGCTGTAAAGGCGTGGACAGGGTTATATATTGCACATGCATTTGTAGGAATTTCCCTTTCAAATGCAGTACAGAACTGATTCCAAAAAATTTGGGACACTGTACAAATTGTGATAAAAAAGGTAACAATTTAAAAATCTCTTAAACTTATATTTTATTCACAATAGAATATAGATAACATATCAAATGTTGAAAGTGAGACATTTTGAAATGTCATGAAAAATATTGGCTAATTTTCATGAGAACTACACATTTAAAAAAAGTTGGGACAGGTAGCAATAAGAGGCCGAAAAAGTTAAATGTCGATATAAGGAACAGCTGGAGGAACAATTTGTAACATATTAGGTCAATTGGCAACATGATTGGGTATAAAAAGAGCCTCTCAGAGTGGCAGTGTCTCTCAGAAGACAAGATGGGCATAGGATCACCAATTCCCCCAAAGCTGCGGCAGAAAATAGTGGCGCAAAATCAGAAAGGAGTTTCTCAGAGAAACACTGACAAGAGTTTGAAGTTATCATCATCTACAGAGCATAATATCATCCAAAGATTCAGAGAATCTGGAACAATCTCTAAGCGTAAGGGTCAAGGGTCAAAACCAAACTGGATGGCCGTGATCTTCAGCCCTTAGACGGCACTGAATCACACACAGGAATGCTCCTGTAATGGACATCACAACATGGGCTCAGGAATACTTCCAGAAAACATTGGTGAACACAATCCACCGCGCCATTCGCCGTCGCCGGCTAAACCTCTACAGGTCAAAAATGGTGAGGCTCATGATAAAACTACATTTAGTTTTCAGTTTTCTCCACAGCGCCTTGTACAGCCGAATAATATTTTGTTGCAATATTTTCATGTTTAACACTTTGAAGCTGCTTTGAAACAATCATCATTGTAAAAGCGCTATAGGCTATAAATAAAGCTGACTTGACTCCGCTCAATAATCCGCAGGCGCACGCTCATGATCCGCTCACCGGTAAACTGATGTTTGCTCAAATCCAGCTCAGACATTTATCTGTAGCTTACTTTGTTGTTGCCATTAAACAATGTGTTTTTTTCCTTCATATTTATGTTTAAATATTATAATATTATTTTTACATTTCATCTGATTATGATGAGTGAAAAGATGCGAGTGGGTCAGAAATGATTTTGGTGGTTATAGTTTAATATTAAGTTTTGTTTTGTAGAAAGCATTTATTTCGTTTTGTTTAAATTGTATCTTAATTTTAAAAAAGGTTTCTTAGGCCAATTGACTGGATTTAATAAATAAAAAGCAAATAGCAGACTATAATCGCGAGGTGAAGTCGTGGGCGTGATTGCTTTCATTTCATCTCATGAACTGGAGCGCGTCTCATAAATTAACCCAAACTCAGCAGTCTACTTGCCTCACAGACATGAGAAATATGAGTATAGAAAGCTTGAAATGACCACTTTTAAACAAAACGATTCGAAGATGTTTAATTAAGCAGAGTGCAGTGTTGACGCGAGCAGCTCTTGACACAGAGCGTTTCTGTTTATAATGCTGCGCTCCATCACTGCTCCAGCTGTGAGTTTAACACGCATTTACACTAATCCTGACTTGTGCAACTTTGTAGCCTACACATTTGTTTCTTAGTTGTTGTATTAGTTCTTACTTTGCTAAATAAATATATATAATTTCTGATTATAGCATAGCTGTCTGCCCACCCAATTAGACTAGTAAAGTAGGCTAATGATTAAAAAAACAAACGCTTGATCACGGGCCCGGGCTGACCGACCCGAGGATAGTGCAGGGAAATCTCAGCCCGACCCGGCCCGTGGGTCGGTTCGGGTCAGGTTCGGGCTCGGGCTCGGGCTCGGGCAGAGAATCTAAACTCTACATGTCATCCGGACTAAAGAGGACAAGGACAACCCAAGTTGTTCTCAGCGCTCAGTTCAGAAGCTGCATCTCTGATGGTCTGGGGTTCATGAGTGTGTGTGGCATGGGCAGCTTACACATCTAGAAAGGCTCCATCAATGCTGAAAGGTATATCCAAGTTCTAGAGCAACATATGCTCCATCCAGATGGCGTCTCTTTCAGGGAAGACCTTGCATTCTCCAACATGGCAATGCCAGCCCACACACTGCATCAATTACAGCATCATGGCTGAGCAGAAGAAGGATCCGGCACTGAAATGGCCAGCCTGCAGTCCAGATCTTTCACCATTAGAAAACATTTGGAGCATCATAAAGAGGAAGATGCGATAAAGAAGACCTGAGACAGTTGAGCAGCTAGAAGCCTGTATTAGACAAGAATGGGACAACATTCCTATTCCTAAACTTGAGCAACTCGTCTCCTCAGTCCCAGACGTTCGCAGACTGATATAAAAAGAAGAAGGGATGACACACAGGGGGAAACATGGCATTGGCCCAACTTTTTTGAGATGTGTTGATGCCATGAAATTTAAAAGCAACTTATTTTCCACATAAAAGTATACATTTTCTCAGTTTAATCATTTGATATGTCATCTATGTTGTATTCTGAATAAAATATTGAAATATGAAACTTCCACATCATTGCATTCGTTTTTTATTCACAATTTGTACAGTGTCCCAACTTTTTTGGAATCAGGTTTGTATTTATGGGAGGAGAGTATTTAAATTAATCACACAAGGTGATTTACTAAGGTTTGTGCTCATCAATTTACTGGTATTTATGTCATTATTTAACGCTCTAAAAAGCACACCTTAAACCAGATGCTAACGGGTGGATGGTGTTGGTCTGTGTTCTCTGTGGTCTATGTTTGCTTCACTCCCATTGGCACTTTTTAATATTGTGCTCTCACGCTAATTTGCCCTGTTTAGTAAATCTGGCCCTTAATGTTTGTAGATGTTACGACACCTTCTGCATGTCTGCCGGAGCGTTCCTGGCCGCACTGTACTCCTGGATGAGCGAGCGCACATGACAGTTGACCCTGACGGCCGTGCTGTGGACCCGCTGCCAGCGCCGCTTCTCCAGCCGCTGGAACATCTTCCCCAGCTCTGTGCTGACCACCAGCGCCCTCTTCAGGAGAGTCTGCAGGTTATCCCGGGTCACATGCTCACCCACGGCCGACACAATGAGCTCGCCTGGGGCATCTTCATCCACGCCGATGGGCTTCGATTGCAGGACGCACATGCACTCCACCTCCGTCATGTGCCGCAAGTCCTCCATCCAGCGCTGCACAGAGTCCACCTGTATGGTGTGCATCCTTCTGTACGGATACACACACACACACCATCACATCAGGACATAGCACACACTTCTGTACGGATATGCACACACACACATCATCACATCAGGGCATAGCACACACTTCTGTACGGATATGCACACACACACACCATCACATCAGGGCTATGCACACACTTCTGTACGGATATGCACACACACACCATCACATCAGGGCATAGCACACACTTCACTTCTGTAGGGATATGCACACACACACCATCACATCAGGGCATAGCACACACTTCTGTACAGGTATGCACACACACACACCATTACATCAGGGCAATGCACACACTTCTGTACGAACACACACACACACACACCATCACATCAGGGCAATGCACACACTTCTGTACGGACACACACACACTTTTACATCAGGGCAATGCACACACTTCTTTATGGACACACACACACACCATCACATCAGGGCATAGCACACACTTCTGTACGGATATGCACACACACACCATCACATCAGGGCATAGCACACACTTCTTTAAGGACACACACACACCATCACATCAGGGCATAGCACACACTTCTGTACGGACACACACACAAGTACACTGGCCATACTGGATTGAGACGGTCTTTTGAAACAAGGCTCATTAAAGGGTTAGTTCACCCAAATACATTCTGTCATTAAATACTTACTCTAATGTTGTTCGACACCGTAAGACCTCCGTTCATCTTCGGAACGCAAATGAAGATATTTTTGTTGAAATTCAATTCGATTCACTGACTCATAACGGTTCAAATCTTTGTTTTGAAATCGGCCATCACTATATAAGTCGTTATTAAGTGTTTTTTGCGCACTAACTCTATTCTGGCCTCTTCATCAATGATTGTAGAGCCGCTGTAGTGAGATGGGCTTTGTAACGACGTCTTTAGTGCCTTTATGGGTCTTGAGAGAGGAAATGACATTGGTGTCAATGAAGGCCTTTCTGAGCCATCGGATTTCAACACTAATATCTTCATCTGTGTGTGAAGATGAGCGGAGGTCTGATGGCTGGCCAACCACAGGAGGAATTAATCACACAGTTTACATTTCTGGCTCATTAAAGCTACACTGTGTAACTTTAGTTTAGTATTAGCTAAAAACACACTTAGTTCTTTCAAAAATATTTGTGCTCATTAATGTTTATTTACTTCATTCACGTGATAAAGTTTATAATCTGCCGTTGAAAACACATACGGGTGAGGGGTTCGAATGCCGGTCGCCATGTTGGCCCTCCATCTTGAAAGTACAGTAGCCACAGAGGGACATACCCGTAAACTCAAGCTTCGCCTTTCATGTTTAACACTCGATGGCACTCATGGACGAGGTCGAACCGGAAGCCATGTTAATCTTGGACTAAATGGGCCACCGTAGGAGTTAAACTGAAATCAGAACTGAGAGGAACAGAAGCTAATATTCCCTGGATGGTCATAAACCTTTACACCGCTAGATGGGGAATATCACACAGGGGAGCTTTAAGGATTGTCCTGTTTTCAGAGATTCATTGTAATGAGGGGAGCTAGAGTTAGCCTGGCTCTGCCCTCCTACATACTTCCGCTCACTTTTCATTTTCCTTCAGTGCTCCGTCTGGGACTGCGGTGTATTCGTCTCCGTCTGGGACTGCGGTGCATTCGTCTCCGTCTGGGACTGCGGTGTATTCGTCTCCGTCTGGGACTGCGGTGTATTCGTCTCCGTCTGGGACTGCGGTGTATTCGTCTCCGTCTGGGACTGCGGTGTATTCGTCTCCGTCTGGGACTGCGGTGTATTCGTCTCCGTCTGGGACTGCGGTGTGTTCGTCTCCGTCTGGGACTGCGGTGTATTCGTCTCCGTCTGGGACTGCGGTGTATTCGTCTCCGTCTGGGACTGCGGTGTATTCGTCTCCGTCTGGGACTGCGGTGTATTCGTCTCCGTCTGGGACTGCGGTGTATTCGTCTCCGTCTGGGACTGCGGTGTATTCGTCTCCGTCTGGGACTGCGGTGTATTCGTCTCCGTCTGGGACTGCGGTGTGTTCGTCTCCGTCTGGGACTGCGGTGTATTCGTCTCCGTCTGGGACTGCGGTGTATTCGTCTCCGTCTGGGACTGCGGTGTATTCGTCTCCGTCTGGGACTGCGGTGTATTCGTCTCCGTCTGGGACTGCGGTGTATTCGTCTCCGTCTGGGACTGCGGTGTATTCGTCTCCGTCTGGGACTGCGGTGTATTCGTCTCCGTCTGGGACTGCGGTGTATTCGTCTCCGTCTGGGACTGCGATGTATTCGTCTCCGTCTGGGACTGCGATGTATTCGTCTCCGTCTGGGACTGCTGTGTATTCGTCTCCGTCTGAGACTGCGGTGTATTCGTCTCCGTCTGAGACTGCGGTGTGTTCGTCTCCGTCTGGGACTGCGGTGTATTCGTCTCCGTCTGGGACTGCGGTGTATTCGTCTCCGTCTGGGACTGCGGTGTGTTCGTCTCCGTCTGGGACTGCGGTGTATTCGTCTCCGTCTGGGACTGCGGTGTATTCGTCTCCGTCTGGGACTGCGGTGTATTCGTCTCCGTCTGGGACTGCTGTGTATTCGTCTCCGTCTGAGACTGCGGTGTATTCGTCTCCGTCTGGGACTGCGGTGTATTCGTCTCCGTCTGGGACTGCAGTGTATTCGTCTCCGTCTGGGACTGCGGTGTATTCGTCTCCGTCTGGGACTGCGGTGTATTCGTCTCCGTCTGGGACTGCGGTGTATTCGTCTCCGTCTGGGACTGCGGTGTATTCGTCTCCGTCTGAGACTGCGGTGTATTCGTCTCCATCTGGGACTGCGGTGTATTCGTCTCCGTCTGAGACTGCGGTGTATTCGTCTCCGTCTGGGACTGCGGTGTATTCGTCTCCGTCTGGGACTGCGGTGTATTCGTCTCCGTCTGAGACTGCGGTGTATTCGTCTCCATCTGAGACTGCGGTGTATTCGTCTCCGTCTGAGACTGCGGTGTATTCGTCTCCGTCTGGGACTGCGGTGTATTCGTCTCCGTCTGGGACTGCGGTGTATTCGTCTCCATCTGGGACTGCGGTGTGTTCGTCTCCGTCTGGGACTGCGGTGTATTCGTCTCCGTCTGGGACTGCGGTGTATTCGTCTCCGTCTGGGACTGCGGTGTATTCGTCTCCGTCTGGGACTGCGGTGTGTTCGTCTCCGTCTGGGACTGCAGTGTATTCGTCTCCGTCTGGGACTGCGGTGTATTCGTCTCCGTCTGGGACTGCGGTGTATTCGTCTCCGTCTGGGACTGCTGTGTAGTCATAGGTTTTCTCCGAACAAATTTTTACCAGTCCAATCAGCGAACAGATGGAGTGGCTGAGAACGATGACGTCGATGTCGAGCGCTAGTTTGAGCTGTAGTTCAGTAATGGCGGCGGAGAAAGATGCGAACGAAACCATTCAATCCGTTGTGGCACCGCTGCTGAATATCCAGAAGTTAAAGCCGGAGCAAGAGCAGTCTTTGCTGGGGTTTGTTGGTGGCTCTCTTCCCCAACAGGGGGAATTTGGGAAGAGTTTGATTTTCCAGCTCGCTCCGTTAGTGGGGCAGGAGTTGCTGAATCCCTATTCAGACGGTAAGTGTTTCTCATGGGGTCGGAAGGTTTTGCCATCATTTACAGGGACTGACAGTTATTTTATTGCCATTCGTTTCCCACCACCCACGTAAAAATCCCTGGCCGAGTTACCGACTGCTTTTGAGAAACACCAGGTCGTGTGGTGATGTAACAGCTGTCCGAATCCACATCTCTGAGTTTTCAAGAATATATCACTTCAAAATTCACTCTTTATATCCTCTGTGACCAATGCAGGGCACCGTACGGTTGCTTTGCTGTTATTTGGATGCATTTCTAGACTTGTGTTTCTTTAAAATGCTGGCAGGTATATACAAGAACAATATATTTCATCACCGCTCAGACAAATATAATATAAAATAAAAGCACGTAAACATTTGAATTGGGCTTATTTACGGCAGCATTTATTACCATACCAAGCAAATGACATTTTATTTACAGCATACAATCATGTTATGGACCACGTGAGCGGCGCGTTCCCGATCACAAAACCGTGAATAATACAATCACAATCCAAATGCACAAGTTTTAGGTTTTATCCTATGGTTTTATCACTGAGGTGGCCTGCATATCTCTTTTGATGGATTTGTGTGAAACAGGCGAAGGCCGCATGACATACGTCACGATCAATCGTTAGCGATTGGTTATGGCAGATCCAATAGTTTTAAACTTCAACAGAATGCCCGTCTTTATGGCCTTTAAGCCTTGTCAATGGAGAGGTGCCGGACTCTCTGTACAAATGAAATATACGAGAGTCTGGTGAGACCAGGCTAAGCTAGAGTAGCTTTAAAAGCAAACAATGGTAAGCTATTGAAAGGGGAACAAAGATCTCTTTATTCCCTCAGCTGTTTCTCACAGACAGTAAAGAGATGAAATGCCTTGTCTTGAGTTTCAGGAGAGATCTGAAGTCTGAAAGATGCCCAGCAGAAGACCCTCTACAGACGGCCCATCTGTGGAGTCCTGGGAGTCCCGGACGCAGAGGAACCGAGCAAGCTCTACGCTCTACGCACATCTTCCTCTGGGATCTTTGCAGATATACTCAGTTCAGGCAACCCAGACTCATCAGAAACACCTGCATTTCTGCACACGTTCATTACATTACTGCTCACATGTTCACAACACTTTTAAAAGTGAAATGTGCAGTGAGTGGCGCTAAAAGCACGTCCTGAAACAGATGGACGTTTATCTGGCAGCATGTCCTTATGCTGGTTGTTGTACGTGGCATTTCAGTGGCAATACAATATTCATGCTCTATAGCTTCTGGAAATAACGTATCAACCTACACTAAACCTAAGCGATAGTCAAACGTGGGATAAGGCATCCCACACTGAATCCCGCTCGTAGCGGAGAGCGTAGGACCGGTCACAATAACAGGTCATAACATAGTATTGGGCAAGAAAAAGACGTGAAAATGAGTCTTCATCGTTTGGTGTGAAAAGTAATAAAAGTTGATGGTGTAAAAATGTTTAAAGGTACGCACAAATGTAGGTGAGGCTCGTGTTTCCAATGAGCCGAGTTGTGTTCAGGAAGCCCTTCTACATGAGGAGCTCCACACAACACGGATCCGGACGGAACATCGGGATAAATGATCAGGGGTGTATACTGGCACCGGTGTACTCACATGGGGATGTTTTATTAACCTACACCAGAAACTATGGGTGGAAGGGCCAATTAAATTAAGTGGAGGGGACACAGTCGGCCACGATAATGATTACCTCACAATAAGAGTGAGAACACACACACACACACACACACACACATCAGCTGTAACGACCTGACTGTGCTTCATTATGAGCGGAGGTCAGCGCAGAGGTCAGATCACGCTGATATATTTACACATATTCATTAAAAATAATAGTTGAGAAAAAGTTGGGAAAAGCTGCTAGAACTTAAATGTTTAAAATATAATTTAAAAAGTATAGAAATATTGGTAACTCTTTACAACACGGGTGCACTAATCTGCATTAATTCCTGCTTCACTAAAGCACAGATAATCATGAGTTAATGTATTACTAATGGAGAACTAACCCATTTATTAATGATCACTGCATCAGCAACTAATCAACATTCATCATCATTAATAGATTAATAATCATTAAAGTGTTATTAGTTAAATGTGTCATAATCCATTAATTCTCTGATAACATATTATATTAACTAATACTGTAAATGCATGTGTTTATTACCACAAGGGGTCAAAGCCATGCATTTCATCTTCCAGTGTCTGCTTTAACTAATCATTAGCTGATGATTTATAAAGGTGTCGTTCTGTTATCTTCTTGTTGAGGCACACGACTATTAACTCATTTTTAAGTAATAATAGTCTCAACAAGTAAAGTCAAATACTTTCTCACTATTGGGGTCTAATAAACGAGATGGGTTCTGTTGTCCATTCATCGATTAAACACACACACACACACACACACACACACACACACACACACACACACACACAGCAGGTTGTATTGTCCCTGATGTGATCTAATGAGAGTCACAGCTCATCCCGCAGACGTCACTGCCAGTGTGTGTGTGTGTGTGTGTGTGTGTGTGTGTGTGGAAGACCAAATTGCAAAGCAAAATAGGTGCATTTACTCTAAAGCATGTGTGTGTGGAACGCCAGCAGACATCCACAAATACACTCATGATCCGCTAATGCAAAGAATTATATCTAACGTGTGTTATTATTATATACTCAGAATTGTTATTGTTTCTGTACAGAAATGTGTAAATATTACTGTGACATTATGCCAGTGTATTACCGCTGGCCATGTTGAATAAAGTATCAACCGGCACAAACATCTTCAGGCAGAACGGCCTGTAGTGAAGCGGATCATCAGGATAATGGGTTTGTTTGAATGAATGCGGAGGAAAAGCTGCTCTCCAGCACAAATATTTACATTTCCACCCGTCGATGGGTCAGAAAGTGCAGCGCTTTTATTCCTGCGTACAGTGAGGTCGCACTCGTCTACAGAGTAAACACACACACACACACACACACACAGCCGTGATGCCTCCAGATAATCAGACCCACACAAAAACACAGACGCCATGCTAATATCATCACTCGTTCTCTCATGACGTCTCAGCTGCCGTAACCAAACGGGTTTAATCCCCTCAGAAATGATTGGAGAAGATCTGATTCTATACACATTATACCCTCAGGTGTGTGTGTGTGTGTGTGTGCTTGTTTTTGTGAAATATCAGGACACAAATGTGTATAATGCCATGGGTATGACACAGGTATTACAGGAGAGGGTGAAATATGAGGACATTACCCATGGCCCCACTTTACAAAAGGCTTATAAATCACACAGGAGGAGTTTTAGGGGCTGTGTGTGTGTGTGTGTGTGTGTGTGTGTGTGTGTGTGTGTGTGTGTGTGTGTGTGTGTGTGTGTGTGTGTGTGTGTGTGTGTGTGTGTGTGAGACACTCCTCTCTGTGAAGACTGTGGAAAACTCAGTGGAATGTTTGCACATTATGTCACAGTACACCTACAAACGGGCCATCAAAGCGTGCACTCCTACCCAACACACATCAATTATTCAGCGGATCTTGTCAGACTTTGTGCCTATATTTACCATTAGAGATGAAGCGTCTCAGAGCACAGAGATGATGATGCATATGGAGGAACGTCTCGTCAGTGTCTTCACTCGCTGCACCAACAGAAGATAGTTTGGGACGAGCTGTCAGGAGACGCTCCTGTATTATTCATGCTGAAGTTACTCTGACTCAGTCATTAACATGCTGACATGATCACATATTCAGGGGTTTGGCCTGATGTAGAGTCACAGAGGAAGGAACCGCAGGTGTGTGTGTGTGTGTGTGTGTGTGTGTGTGTGTGTGTGTGTGTGAGCAGATGGAGGATCACTGGCGTGTACAATGCTAATTGTTCATCAGGGGTGGAAGACAGACATGAATGAGCAGCTCAACACACTGGAGCGACCAGCCGCTAAACACCAGGGCTTCGCTTCAGTCTCACACACACAGACACACACACGGACACACACACACACACACACACACACACACACACACACACACACACACACACACACACACACACACACACACACACACACTGCCCCTAAACCTACCCATCACAGGAAACATTCTGCATTTTTACTTTCTCATAAAAACTCCTCCTGTGTGATTTATAAGCCTTTTGTAAAGTGGGGCCATGGGTAATGTCCTCATATTTCACCCTCTCCAGTAATACCTGTGTCATACCCATGGCATTACACACATTTGGGTCCTCATATGTCACAAAACATGCCTACACACACACACACACACACACACACACACACACACACACACACACACACACACACACACACTGAATAAGGCTCTTGGTTCTTTCTTCAAGACACAGGGAGACGGCGCTCCAGCTCAAACTGGTTAGATCAACAACTACACATTTGTTGATACCTCAGATGACTGCTATACACACATGTTCATAATTAACATGAATAATGCATGATTAATTCTAAAGGGAAGACAGTAACCCACCAGTAATCACTCAAGTGTCGCCACATCCATCTGAATGATCTACTAATGATGTGATCAGTATTATAAAGTGAAAATGTGATGTAGTAATGACTGAAATTATTGTACGCTTTAAGGTTTCAAATAGTAATGACAATGATCATAAATATATATTCTCTTAATATGAAACGAGTGCTGTTCTCACTTTGCCCATTTTGGTAACACTTTATAATAACTCATTAATCAATCATTAGCAGACATTATATAATGTTGAACAGATCATTGGTTAATAGATATTCACACACATGGAAATATGAGAAGATGCGCGTGTACAAATTGTGAATAAAAAAGGAATGTAATAATTTACAAACCTCATAAACTTATATTTTATTCACAATAGTATTTAGATAACATGTAAAATGTTGAAAATGAATCATTTTGAAATGTCAAGCCAAATATTGGCTGATTTTGGGTTTCATGAGAACTACACATTTCAAAAAAGTTTGGACAGGGAGCAATAAGAGGGCGGAAGAGTTAACTGTTCATATGAGGAACAGCTGGAGGACCGATCGGCAGCTTATTAGGTCAATTATCAACATGATTGGGTATAAAAGAGCCTCTTAGAGCGGCAGTGTCTCTCAGAAGGCAAGATGGGCAGAGGATCACCAATTCCCCCAATGCTGCGGCGGACAATAGTGGAGCAATATCAGAAAGGAGTTTCTCTGAGGAACACTGCACAGAGTCTGAAGTTATCATCATCTACAGTGCATAATATCATCCAAACATTTAGAGAATCTGGACCAATCTCTGAGCGTAAGGGTCAAGGGTCAAAACCAAACTGGATGGCCGTGATCTTCAGCCCTTAGACGGCACTGCATCACACACAGGAATGCTACTGTAATGGACATCACAACATGGGCTCAGGAATACTTCCAGAAAACATTGGAGAACACAATCCACCGCGCCATTCGCCGTCGCCGGCTAAAACTCTACAGGTCAAAGAAGAAGCCATATCTAAACATGATCCAGAAGCGCAGGCGTCTCCTCTGGGCCAAGGCTCATTTAAAATGGACTGTGGCAAAGTGGAAAACTGTTCTGGGGTCAGACAAAAGAAGAAGGATCCGGCACTGAAATGGCCAGCCTGCAGTCCAGAGCGTTCAACATTAGAAAACATTTGGCGCATCATAAAGAGGAAGATGCGCTAAAGAAGAGCTAAGACAGTTGAGCAGCTAGAAGCCTGTATTAGACAAGAATGGGACAACATTCCTATTCCTAAACTTGAGCAGCTCGTCTCCTCAGTCCCAGACGTTTGCAGACTGATATAAAAAGAAGAGGGGATGACACACAGGGGGAAACATGGCCACGGCACAACTTTACTGAGATGTGTTGATGCCATGAAATTTAAAAGCAACTTATCTTTCCCTTAAAAGTATAAATTTTCTCTGTTTAAACATTTGATATGTCATCTATGTTGTATTCTGAATAAAATACTAACATTTGAAACTTCCACATCATTGCATTCTGTTTTTATTCACAATTTGTACAGTGTCCCAACTTTTCTGGAATCAGGTTTGTAAACACAAACAGTGCTTCAATCACTCATTAAACTCTTTTGTACATTAGGCATTAAATGAACTGAAGTTTAAGCATTATTTACATTATATTAAACATGCATATGATCTCAGAGCTATGTGGATATATATTAATAATCAGTTAATTACCTCGTGCGTGAGGATTTATTAATAAGCTTTTAATGATTCAAATGTTTAATGACTTTTGTGAGCATTTCGATTAATTATTAAATACTGATTGTTTATCATAATGAAACGTTTAATAAGATCATCAGCAAACATTAAAGAGCACATTATTTCATCGTTTTCTGAGAATATATTAACGAGCGCTCTGTTAAGCAGTGTTTGTTAATGAAAGTTATGATAAAGTGTAGCCCTTTTAATAAGAGAATGATGATCGGTAATGAATGTCCCTTACATCTTTCCAGAGATTGAGGAGTAGCTGCTCTGTCTGGAGGTCTGCGGCGTGGCCATTCTCTGCTCCTCACCTCAGCATAGCACCTGCAAACACACACACACACACACTCAGCATAGCACCTGCAAACACACACATTTACATTATGAAGAGCTCTGACCACAGTCGAGGTCACACTGAACACTGCTAACAAACTCACACACTCACCTGCTAACACACACACACTGCTAGCACAGTCTCCAAGCTGAAGGAGGAGGAACATCTCACACCGCGTATCACACAGAACCATAACTCTATAAAATGGTCTGTTGTGTTTATAAAACGATTTAGGAAACTCTAAGGAGATTGGTGGAAAGCGAGTCGTCCCGCTCACACAGGCTATAGGAGCTGTGATGGTTCAGAGAGAGAGTATTTGTCATTCTGCCATGCCTGATGAAGAAACAAACACTCCAAAACATCGTGAATATGGGCTGGAATGACACAAAATGGCCTCCATTATGTGAGGAGTGATGTAGCAGAGCCAAAGAGATACTTACCGTCGTCCAGACAGACGTTGTGCACCTCTGTACATTTCATTTGATGTCCCTGGCCAAAATACGGCACTAAAACCTACACACCGTTGTATATGAGCCCTAGCATACTTTATCCCTGGCTCAGAATATTATACAGCCCTTTAAAAATGTGTTCAGGCCAATGTTGGCTTTCTTCAGGGTGGGTTTGGCTCTCTTAGTCAGCGTTCATGTGGTAGATGCATCTGTGAAGAGGTGGCCAGTGGAGCATAGGACTGTGCATAAGCTGGAATGGATGTAGCTCATTTAATGGATTTATCTCTCCTGACCTTAACCCTGACCCTGACCCTGACCCTAACCCTAACCCATTGTTTATTGACAGGGAAACATTGTGTTAACATGTATTCTTTACTTCAGTGAGCTAAATTTTAATTTATTTACAGATTTATTTGACATAATTACATTGGACGACCCATAGGCATTTGCTTAAAGGGTAAGTTCACCCACAAATGAAATTGACGTCATTAATCAATTCCCTTCCGGGTTAGTGTTCAATCCTCAAATAAAGATTAGAGCGGTTATGAATCAGCGAATCGATTCATGATTCGGATCGCCAGTGTCTCGTGATTTCAGCAGTTTGACACACGATCCGAATCAGGAATCGATTCGCTGACTCATAACCGTTTGAATCTTTATTTGAGGATTGAACACAAACCCGGGAGAGAAGCCAATGCTGAATAAAGTCATAGTTTTTGTTATTTTTGGACCCAAATGTATTTTGGATGCTTCAAGAGACTCTAATTAACCCACTGATGTCTCATATGGACTACTGTGATGATGTTTTTATTCCCTTTCTGGACATTTAGCTGGTTGGCTAATTGCAAACGTTTCTGAAAAGCATAATTTGGACTCGTCTTATAACAGATCGCTGTAAATTGTAATGCAGATGCATGCATGTCCTGTGACGCTGTTTTGAGACAATATGTATTGTGAAACGCATTATTCAAGTAAATATGAATTGAATTGTTAATGCTTTCTGTTATCTCTTGTATGCAAGCTTTCAATTATCCTCCATAAGCCCCAGTGTCATTTCCAAAGCACGAGAGAAAGCACTAAATCTCTTTCATGGACTCGGACAGGATGAGTTGTTAAGACAGAAGGAAAGCTTCTCCGTGAGCTTCTGAGATGCTCCTGTGGTCGTCCGGGTTCCTCGCCCAGCACTGATCTAAACTGAAGCGCTTCTATTCTTGTCCTGTCCTTTCCTCCGTAGTAATTGTATTATTATGCCAAAAGAATAAGCCTTATCTTCTGACTGCTGGCAGAAGGCCCTCCAGTGACTCAGTACGCTTTAGTGCTCATTCCATGATATTTATTGATGTATCCCATTTACATGATTCAATTTACACAACCTGCTAAGCATGGAAGCCTGTACTCTCTTCTCGTTCATTTAATGACATCCTGGGGCAGGAAGGGCTGAAGTGTACTCGTCTGTGCTGGAAGCTGGTATCTGTGATTCGGGAGGATGAATAATGTCTCCGCGACAGGACAAGCCAGAAAAAAGACATGTTTCTGCCACTCCCAGGAAACTCTCCGGAGCTTTTCCTGCTCATTTCATGAAGATCAAACTTAGAAATGCCTTCAGAGTCTCAATTCTTCTCTGAATCTGAACATGATTGAGCCAATCCTGTCAGTCACAGAGCAGAAGAACCGGTTTTCATCATAACGTACAATATTAACGTATTGACAGAACTAAAAACCTAGCAGTTCCCATGCATGAATATTAAAGCCGTGGCAGTAATGTTTTAATTCTGCTGTGTTTAATTTGTAATATCAATACATGTTTTCAGTCTCATATATTAAATTCAGTTTACTCATCCACTTACTGTAATAGTTCTCCTATGACTGGCAATACGATCATAAAACACTCCAAAACACAACAGAAATTCACAAACACATCCATTTTATTTGTTTGCTGCAATCCAAATCTTTACACCAGATGTTAGCGAGTAGCAGATCCAAACTCGACAAAAATCGACAATTTCCAACAGATTTCTGTCCAATATGTTTTATTCTTTTAATACTCTGTGTAAAATGTGGGTTAGGGTTAATTATAGGAAAATTATACATATATCTTTATGAAATGAATGATTCGTAAATATTTAATGTTTTTTTTTAGCTGTAAAAAAGTAACAATGCTACATTTAAATGTTTCCAATATGTCCATATTTTATGTTTCAGCACTTTTTTTACATTTTGTTTCTTTGAAAGTTATGTATTAATACCTACATATTATCGAATAGACCAGGCTGACCACACAAATGTGCAAAAACAACCTTACCATTCAGTCACACACACACACACACACACACACACACACACATTTTTTGTCTTCCTCTGCAGGAAAAGCATCATGAGAATGAAGTGATTCCTGCAGATTAGTGCGATGACAGAAGCTCAGGACCGGAGCGCAGAAGCTCTCCATTGTTTCATTGGAAACTCTTTGCTCTGGAGAGCTCTCGTGAAAGCCTCCTCAGCGTGGAGAGGACAGGTCAAGCTCGCTCATGGCATGTCAAGAGCTGATGAAAATGATCTCACCATAAGAGCCCATTCACTTAAGTGATCTGGTATTGGGATGACTAATGAACGACTGTGAGTTGTGCTCCAGGATTAGTGTATAAAGCAGAGAAAGGAATGTGTGAAACGGCAGTCATACTAGTCTCTGTACTCAAATGATATTTGCTTTCCAAAAGAATATGTGTGGTGAAAGCTGTGTATTTCTATAGACACTACAGCAGACATGTCATGCCACTTGATGTGATATAACTCTGGTGTCCCCAGAATGTGTGTGTGAAGTTTCAGCTCAAAATAGCCCCAGATCACTTATTATAGCGTTAAATTTAGCTCTATTTGGGTCTGAGCAAAAACGCAAACATTTTGTGTGTCCCTTTAAATGCAAATGAGCTGCTGTTCCCCGCCCCCCTTCCAGAAGAGGGCGGAGCCTCGAGCTTCAGATACTCCGTCAACAACAAAACCGGCCCATCTCACTCAGACAAATGTCAGAAATAAGAGCAGCTGTATGTTTGAGCCGGAGACGAAACAGACGAGAGACGAGAGCTCCACAGTTTTACTCTGAACACTTAACGGATCATTTATGTAGCATTAGCTGTTGTGGCGTTACGCTGATTCAGCTCATCGACTAGCATGAGCCGTCATGTTCATCTATAATGTATCGGAGCTCGTGTGGGAATGTGACATGTCAGTCACCGACTATATAACGCATAATAAATGTGTGTGTGAATCCCGCAGATGGGGAGTGTGTTCAGGAACTAACGCCACAGAGACGATGCTAACATTATATTAGCGTACAGCGTTCAGCTCCTTCTGAAGGACATTAGCACACATTCTCAGAATATGAAGTCCATCCTCGCTCGTCCTGATGTGAAGTTAGAGCCGAAGCGATGGGATCGACCCGTCCTTCAGAAACTCCTTCTCTAATCCAGCGTTACTGACCCTCGCTGGTCAAGCAGTCACGCGGACAGGATTTCCTCAAATATATCACGTGTTCTCGTCCTTCTCCGGCTCATCTGCTTCATGAGCTTGAGCGGCTCTGATGCCGGAGTCTATATGAGGCTCGTGTGTGTTCTCTTCTTCAGGACATCAGTGATGTTTGTGGCCACACACTGCAGTAGTCGAGCGAGGAAACGGAGACGGCGTCTCTGTGCTTCTCCCTCAGGGGCGTGTCTATGATAAAACACGATCAAAAGTGATGTTCATTCTTTACACTTTTTTTGTGTTAGTGCTATTTTAACACATTTAGCATAATTTTTATTTAAAAAAAGGATAGAAAAACAGTGTATCCAACACTAATTGTGTTATTTGTTATCCAGTCCGGTAAATTAACTGGATATTTTTTTATTAAGTAAAATAAAATTAATAACATGTTATTATTATTATTCTTTTTAAAAGAACGCCTGTTTGTCTGGGAGCGCTAGCTTATGTTAGCTTGCTGTTTTCTTAACTAAATAGATGTTGTTCATTCTAACGCTGTTTGTCAACTACATGGCACTCTGAAGGCTAATTCTATCTTAATCAATCAGGTATACATAACAGACAGTGTTTTTATTTGCCTTCCTTCAGCTTCAAATGGAGGAAACACCAAAAGTATAATTACAGTTCTTGTAGATGAGCTTCTCAAGAGTGTTGAGAAGTAATTGATCACCCTGTGCTGAAGTTAGTATTCACGTCATTTTCATTTCATAATGTTATTCATGAGTTAATGGTAATAAACTGGTTAAAGCACATCTGACACAAACATCTGTGTGATTTATGACAGATTAGTGTGTTAAATATTTGAACACGCTCTCTGTGTTAGAAGAATAACACACTGGATAAGACTAGGACAACATGTGTTGTGCTTAACTAGACACATAGGTTGCGTCCTCATCGTTTTTGAGAGCGAAGGGCCAATCAGCAACAGTCTTGGGTGGGGCTGCCCTAATATGAGAGATTGGTAATGACTGATGCGGATTATAACACAAGTACTGGGTGGATTTTTACCATTATAGGCTGGTTGTTTACACACACATCTGTGTTCAAACACCTTATAAAAGTGAATATTGCATAATATGTCCCTTTTTAAAGCACTCTTGTGAATCTATTTTAATTTAGCCACAGCAAATCATTGGTGATATCAGCATATTATCCTCTCAGAAACACGAGAAGAGTTAGATGTTAGCAAGAGGAACACACTCACACACTCATCAAGCGGGGTTCGCTCTTTGCCAACCGACTCAGCTGCAGCACAGATGCGGTTTCTTCTGCGGACTAACAGATGGTTATCCAAACAGAAGATCGATACACAGATATCTTTTATCCCTCCTCAACCCTTCCGGGAAAAGGTCCCTCATTGGCTGTTCACAGACAACAGTACGGGTAACCTTTTTATTCTTAATCATACAATATAAAACTAATTTCCCAGAATAAAATGATGCACCTCTCAGGTCATTTAGATCTTATGTATGTGTACGTTTCTCTATTTCTCCATCATTTGTATTAGAAATATTAAAAATCTACACTTCTATTGGTTGAAAGAAAAATAAAATATGAGAATATATTTTGGCCAGGAATAAAGACTAGAAAATATACATTTTGATAGTTATTTAGACATTATTATAACTATTATTTCTTTGCTATATCTTTTTTTTAATATATATATATATATAATTTTAAAACCATTAAAATCGGTCAAAAATGACCAAAAAGCTTCTTAAGGCTATAAATGAAAATGTTGAGTTGTATGATCTGCATTTTGACGTGATTGTTCTGCATAAGCGCATGTCTGGTCTTACAGCATTGAGCATCATGACGTGTACTCCCAGTGAAGATATTTCCCTGCTGTGATGAATAGGTCATTCATATTTAGGCCTAAACTTAGCCTACTTTGTTTCATAGGCTATGTTTTATTTATCCCATAAAGGTTAAAAAAAAATAAAAAATCTTTGAAGACAGAGGAAACAGCTCACAATACTCATTTGTAGCCATCAGATAAGTTCAATCCATAGCTATAAAGTAGAAACGCTCTACTTTTTTTGTGTACACCCACAATATCAACAAAGGCTGTGGACTCAGGGAACGGATTATTTTGCATCCACTCTGCTCCAAACGCTGTCTTCATTTAAAAAATGGTATTTTGTTTATTGAACCCAAAGTTATTTGTTTCAAAAGCATTTCTAAATTCAGTTCATATTTCCAACAAATGAAATTCCAAGCCAAAATAACGAAGTGGTAAAAAAACTTTGAGTTACCACCAGAGGTGGGTAGAGTAGCCAAAATCTTTACTCAAGTAAAAGTACAAGTACTTACGGAAATATTTACTCAAGTAAAAGTAAAAGTAACAATCGTAATAGTTACTTGAGTAAGAGTAAAAAAGTATTAGATGAAAAAACTACTCAAGTACTTAGTTACTAGTTACTTTCGATCTGATTGATAAGATCCAAAAACCCTGAATTTCAGACTACTTAGAGAGCTTTCACACACCTCCATACATATATATATATATATATATATGTGTGTGTGTGTGTGTGTGTGTGTGTGTGTGTGTGTGTGTGTGTGTGTGTTTAATGGTTAAACCGTGTAAATTAATGGTGTGCTGGGCTAACCACAGCTCTTTTTAAAACATACTTTGTTCTTATATTTTTATAAGTATATGCATTCTTAAAAATACAGTCCCATTTTTAAATGTATGTATATACTGCAGACTGTTGTCTGTCCGGATATGTGTATAAATGCAAGATGTCACATTAGGCTATTCAATTTGTTTCGTTTTTAGCCTGATCTCATCAGTACCTATGGCAACGTTTATGCAAACCACAAAGTATGTACCAATATGTACATATTGCGACAGTTTCAAAGTGAAATGTCCACTGGGTGGCGCTAAAAGCTTATTTTTTTCCAGAACAGATTTGCGTGAATCTGACATGTTTTGTTACGTTGTGTTTTTAACGTACACCCACACTAAACCTACCCGAAAGTGTTAACAACAGCAAATGTGACAAAAATAAAATTGTGTCCATGTATTTTTAGCTTGTGTTTAGAACTTGTCTTTGAGCTCTTTTATCATGACTCGTTCTTCACGGGGTTCGTTCTCAAGCTTTTCGCATTGTAAATACAAATCTGTATCAGCTGAGCTATCGAGCAAGTCTGGTGAATCAGAAAAGCAGAACATGGAGCTGTGACGCAAAATTCAAAATGTTTTAGTTTACAAACCAGACTAAAAAAATGCAGTTTTTCTGCCTATAGTGTTCATTTCTGTTGGAATTCCTGCAGTGTGTATTGGTGCGTATTTTGTGGTTTGCAAAAACATTGCCACAGGTACATTTTGCCAATGAGGTTGCTCGTTTTGTGAGAAAAAAAAAAGATATGTAAATGTGCAGATGTGAACGTTTGTTTGTGGACGTGTGTTCGGAGGATTCAAACGATTTGTCAATGCTTGCACAAGAGCGCACATATGAGGAAAACACTCGGACAGTGTGTGAAATAGTATTACAATAAAGGAAAAGTGCCCATAGTTACCAAATACCATTAATAGTGTTCAAATATAGGCATCATTGTTACACTTACCACTGCTCTCTCAGGTTGGAGCTGGAATTATTGTATGCTGAGATGTCAGTTCATATTGGTGCACACAGCATGCATTAAATTATGAAACTGTTCTTTTTGACATCTTGGACTGAAAACAGGCTGAACTTGAGGCCACGTACGGGTGATCTGCCGTAGCTCACACATCTCCCTCTGCTTCGGCCATCATCTTCTGACTAAACGCGCGCTTATTTTATGCGGGTGATGCGTATCCACCTCTCGCGAAGCAGCCTCTCCAACGTTTCGCGAGACTTGCGAACAAGTCATAACTTATTTTAAAATATATAATTAATTATCACCATTGACAGTAGCGGAGGAACGCCACCGAATGTAACGAAGTAAAAGTACAGTTTTTTCACAAGAAATGTACTTGAGTAAAAGTAAAAGTACCCATTTTTAAATATACTCTAAAAGTACAAGTTACCCAAAAAATTTACTCAAGTAAATGTAACGAAGTAAATGTAATTCGTTACTACCCACCTCTGGTTACCACCATGCAAATTCCAGCATTTCGCTCTTCTCTGTATGTGGCAATGCGTCACAATAACCCCGTGTGAGTAAAGTCGATCATTCTTTACAGATGGTGCGGTATGTTTGGAGACAGAGTTCTTTATTAAACTCATAAAAGACAATAAAATTAGAGGAATACTGGATTCTAAACACAGAAAGGCCACATTATCATGAAGACCTTGAAGCAGATCTGAGGGAGAAACACACAACTCGTGCCGCTTAAGTGGCCTATAAGGGGCTTTCCTTGCTATTAATGTTTGGATAACACACACGTCTCCTTCCATTAATAATAATGGCTAGTGCGGTGGGTGGGATATACAAACCTACCAACATATGTGGCATAATTTTTGGAATGACCTATCGAAAAGGAAAAAAATAAGCATAACTGCGGATAATGGAAAGTTGTCATTTCGCAATCGTTTTTTATCGACATTTAGAAAATATCGCAAAAGTTTTGCAAAAATCTGCAATGGAAACGCAGCTCCTCTGTTAACAACAGACCTACGTGACTCGAGGTAAAACGTCTCTGGTTATGACTGTAATCTTAGTTCCCTGAGTACAGGGAACTGTCACTGCATCGGAAAGACGCTACAGGGAAAGACGCTACCCGGTACTATCGAATCACGGCATTCCTATTGACTGGCGACAGCCTGTGATATCATCAAGGTGCGACCAGGAAGTACATAAGTGTGCCTTGCAAACATGAGACCAGCTTCTTCTTCTGAAGGGACTGTTCGCAGGCAGGCCCTGTGGCATGGCACCATGACGCAGCGTCTCGTTCCCTGTTCTCAGGGAACTAAGGGTACAGTCGTAACCAGAAACGTTCCCTTTTGAAAGGGAACGATATACCCACGCTGCCATGCCGAGGGGACTGCGTGCCTACTGGCAGTGAAAAATGTCAGGACAAGCAAATTCAACTGAAATGCCTGAACCACTCCCCCTCTGGTCACACTAGGCTGTCAGTGACAGCATTCCCTATGGTCATAGCCCGAGCTATAGCCTTGGGGGCACCTTCACGTTCCGCATGAAGTCCTTCCCATTCAACAGAGGGGTTTCTTTAAAGCTACACTGTGCACAGTTTTTAGTTTAGTCTTAGCTAAAAACAATTAGTTCTTTCAAAACTATATGTGCTCATTAATGTATATTTACTTCTTTCAAGTAATAAAGTATTCTCATAAGTTTATAATATGCCATTGAAAATCCATACGGGTGAGGGGTTCGAATGCCGGTCGCCATGTTGCCCCTCCATCTTGAAAGTACAGTAGCCACAGAGGGACATACCCGTAAATTCAAGCTTTGCCTTTTGCATTTTAACACTCGATGGCACCGTGTTGAATGTGAAGAGGGGGATTGCAAGTTAATCTTGGACTAAATCGGCCACCATAGGAATTAAAATGAAATCAGAATTGAGAGGAACAGAAACTATTATTCACTGGATGGTCATAAACCTTTACACCGCTAGATGGGGGAAAATATCACACAGTGTAGCTTTAAGGCAACGTGGCTAGGGGACCCGAGGGCACCCCAGCCAGTCACTATTTGGGAAAAACTTCACTGAATGCCACCAGGGAGGCCTGACCTGACCTGGCGCCACTTATGTGGGACGCTTCCGTCCGCCAACCCTGTCTGTTGAAGAACAGAGCCTTTGGAAACTCGACTCTGGAGGGGCATCCGGCTGAGGGAGGGCAAAAACTGTGTGTCCGCCTCAGGCCAGACCTCAGAGACAGGTTATCCTGGAGAGCAGCGCTCAGCGTAGTGCTTCCCAACCCATGCTAGCTCTACCGAGCACATACATTACAGAGGTGCTCAGGAGGCCGAACAGGCCTATGGGCTGAACTCACTGGGAGGCCCCTTGGGGCCTACGCCCGACTGATCAGGCCCAGGTGGCTGTAAGGTCACAGACAACCCTCTCATTAGGGGAGCTCTTAAGTCTTCCTGGTAGGTAACCATGCTGTAGGCGACCTATGCAAGTCCCTGTCCTGTAGGGACCGCATAGCAGCAGTGTCGTCTAGAGTGCTAGGGTATGCAACCCTCCAGTGGCTGAAGCCCAGGAACACCCTCTCAGTGGGGGCCAGAGGAAGCCTGCTGCACCACAGCAGGCCCTCAGGGAGGTGTAATAAGGCCTACTACCTGCCGTCCAGTACCTGAAGTGGAAGACAGGAAGTCCGGCAGTGTCCACTGCCTGATATCAGGCCACGAAGCCCTCAGGGAGGTTTAATAAGGCCTACTACCTGCCATCCAGTACCTGAAGCCAGGAATTCCCCTTCAGGGGAAGCCAGGCAAGGCCTGCTGCACAACAGTAGGCCCTCAGAGAGGCCTAGCGAGGCCTACTATCTGGGCTTGCAGTCATGCCAGCGACCAGAGGGTGTCGCTTGAAGCCTAGTTGACTAGTTGACTAGGTTTCTACTGAAGCCGACATCATTGGGGAGAACGCTCCCAGGCACACATGGGCTATGATAATAATAATAATTAATAATTCATTACATTTATATAGCGGGGGGCGGCAGTGGCTCAGTGGTTCATGTAGGTTGTCTACAAACCAGAAGATTGGTGGTTCAATCCCCAGTTCCACCTGACCAAGTGTCGAAGTGTCCATGAGCAAGACACCTAACCCCAGCTGCTCCCGACGAGCTGGATAGCGCCTTACATGGCTGACATCGCCGTCGGTGTATGAATGGGTGAATGTGAGGCAAAATGTAAAGCGCTTTGGATAAAAGCGCTATATAAATGCAGTCCATTTACCATGCAGTCCATAGCGCTTTTCTAGACACCCAGAGCGCTTTACATAGAAGGGGGAATCTCCTCAGCCACCGCCAATGTTGTCAAGACTCTCCCGCAAGGAGGCCTGCTGAGGCCTACTACCTTCTCGGAGTCCACTGCACAGACTGCCCATGCTGGCTGCTCACAGCCAGCTGGCTTTCACATGCCCCTCCCGGGGCTGGTTCCATCCCAGAGGCCCACAGGGTCCTCCATGCGACGCCGCAGTCTTACCAGTAGTGCCTACAGACATAGACCTAAACACATTGCCAATGGCGGTGTACTCAGCAGGAAAAAAGTGCCTTAAGCCCTCTGAAGCGAGAGGAGTACAACTTATGTCACCTGCTTCAGGGCGGCCGCTCTTCATTCATGCCTGCCGTTCACACTAGGTCATCAGCCATGGCAATGCTTTGGCTTCCAGGGAAGCATCCGACCGAACCATCATGAAGCACGAGGTTGGCATGCATGCTTAGGAGTGCAACTGCCTGAGGGGGCGCTTCTCACAGAGCAGCCAGGCGGGACCTAGAGTATCATCGTCACAGCACCACCCTGGGCCGGATGTAAGAAGTGCCTGGAGAGACAATGAAGAAGAGGAGAAAAAATCAGTTGTAAGTCTTAACTCACCCACAAGGGCAGGCCATTTCACCATTCCTCTTCTCTGGGACTCCGCCTCTGTGCACCCCACACTTGACTGCGGGGTGCACGAGAGGTGATGTTGGCCCTCAGGCCCCGTCATTGGTCTCTGACCGTGACGCCTCCTGCCTGCCTGGGACCCGGATCTCAGCAGTGTGCGGGTCCTCAGACTCCGCCACACGTGCTTTCGCGATACTGGCCCTCAGGCCCTGCTATCGCTGGTGTGCTTTTTTCTCTTTAAAGTAACACCAGGCTGACCCGCTGCCCTGTATGCCCTGTATGCCCTGCCATCTGTTGAAAAAGCTCAGATGGTAGGGTTAGAGCTCACAGTGTCCCCACCAATCTGGGTCGGAGATTACTCTTTAAAGACAATCCGTGGCGGGAACACATACCCATATAAACTCTTCCACCCAACATCAGCGTTTACAACCCGCTGATGTCAGTCAATACACTGCATATGGCATCTTCCATGCCCACCGATCCCAGTAAGGGGATCAGGAAGAAATGGAAAGCTCAACTGAGCCGATGGTTTTATGGCCGGGGAAAAATCGATCGTTCAGTCTAAATGAGCGTTCTCTCCTCTAACGCGCCCACATGACAGCCGCAGCCTGCATGCAGCATGTTCATAACATTCATCAGCTCAGCATACACGGCCAGGAGGGCTGAGAAACTAAATTCCCTTCTAACCAGCTATCCCTCAGAGCACTTGTGATTAATCTCGTCAGTTGCTAGATCAGCAGAGGGAACTCCAACCGAGGAACCATTACACGCATTCACGCTCAGCCTCGTGTGAGTGCGACCACATCACTAGTCTCAGATACAAAATCCTCTTCCCTCAGGAAGAGCGCCAGATGAGAGCGGAGCGATCTCGGATTAATAAACCGCTCACATTGCACACAATCAAACCAGCAACTTATAAAAGCTTGGCTGTGTATGCTCTTAATCCCAGGCAGAAAACAAATTAATTTGGATTACCTTTTGACTTGAAGCATTCAGACAAAACGAAAAGAAGCTGGTCTCATGGTTGCAAGGCGCCCTTATATACTTCCTGGTCGCACCATGATGACATCACAGGCTGTTGCCGGTCAATAGGATTGCCGTGATTCAATACTAGTTCAGACATCTGTCACGCTGAAGGCGTTTCCCCTAGCGTCTGTCTGACGCAGCGCGAGTTCCCTTTCGAAAGGGAACAATTCATCCATTTAATCAGTTATCCTTTGCTCTGTAAAGAGTCATTTACGGTGGCCCAGTAGTGCAGCTGTACTAAATGAAACCACAACTCAACAAATTTGCCACAACACAACAGAAACAAGGCACAAACGAAATCACCACAACACAGCGGAAACGAGCCACAACACAACGAAATCACCACAACACGATGGAAACGAGCCACAACACAACGGAAACTAGCCACAACACAACGTAAACGAGCCACAACACAACGAAATCACCACAACATAACGAAATCACCACAGCACGACGGAAACGAGCCACAACACAACGAAATCACCACAACACAACGGAAACGAGCCACAACACAACGGAAACGAGCCACAACACAACGGAAACGAGCCACAACACAACGGAAACGAGCCACAACACAACGAAATCACCACAACACAGCGGAAACGAGCCACAACACAACGAAATCACCACAACACGATGGAAACGAGCCACAACACAACGGAAATGAGCCACAACACAACGTAAACGAGCCACAACACAACGAAATCACCACAACATAACGAAATCACCACAGCACGACGGAAACGAGCCACAACACAACGAAATCACCACAACACAACAGAAACGAGCCACAACACAACGGAAACGAGCCACAACACAACGGAAACGAGCCACAACACAACGGAAACGAGCCACAACACAACGAAATCACCACAGCACGACGGAAACGAGCCACAACACAACAGAAACGAGCCACAACACAACAGAAACAAGCCACAACACAACGAAATCACCACAGCACGACGGAAACGAGCCACAACACAACGGAAACGAGCCACAACACAACGGAAATGAGCCACAACACAACAAAATCACCACAGCTCGATGAAAACGAGCCACAACACAACGGAAACGAGCCACAACACAACGAAATCACCACAGCACGACGGAAACGAGCCACAACACAACGGAAACGAGCCACAACACAACGGAAACAAGCCACAACACAACGAAATCACCACAGCACGACGGAAACGAGCCACAACATAACAAAATCATCACAACACAACGAAATCACCACAACACAACGGAAACGAGCCACAACACAACGAAATCACCACAACACAACGGAAATGAGCCACAACACAACAAAATCACCACAGCACGACGGAAACGAGCCACAACACAACAAAATCACCACAGCACGACGGAAACGAGCCACAACACAACAAAATCACCACAACACAACGGAAATGAGCCACAACACAACAAAATCACCACAGCACGACGGAAACGAGCCACAACACAACGAAATCACCACAACATAACGAAATCACCACAGCACGACGGAAACGAGCCACAACACAACGGAAACGAGCCACAACACAACGGAAACGGGCCCATCATAACGAAATCACCACAACTCAACGGAAACGGGCCCATCATAACGAAATCACCACAGTATGACGGAATCGCCACAACACAACGGAAATGCTCCCGACCACGAGGGGCTCTCGGAGTGCAATAAAGTTAGTTTTCCTTGCCATTGCTCTATAGATCACCTACATGCATTATAGCTGCATATTTATACTCGAAAACGTTTTTACTCACGATCATGGCGCTTGATGCCCAAGGGAACGTCTGCCAATTCCACCAAGTGGTTGAAACGTATAATTTTATGAATTAAAATTACTTTTTTTGTTTTGTTTAAATGTTCAAATTCTAATGTTATTCATTGAGTCCGTTTTTTAGAATCCAAAAAAAGCTGTGGGATTTTAACATGTCTGTTTTTAAATCTTAAAGGTAATTTTAGTTCATATAAATTACATGTTTCAACTACATGATGGAATTGGCAGACGTTCCCTTAGGCATCAAGCACCATGGCAGCGTGTAAAATCGTTTTTGAGTATAAATATGCAGCTATAATGCCTGTAGGTGATTTTTAGTTGATATTTAATGTCGATATACAATGGTTACACACTTAAAACTGACCGTAGTGTTTAAATCTTTGTAAGACTGGCTAATCTATATAGAGCAATGGCAAGGAAAACTAACTTTATTGCACTCCGAGAGCCCCTCGTGGTCGGGAGCATTTCCGTCGTGTTGTGGTGATTCCGTCATGCTGTGGTGATTTCGTTGTGCTGTGGCGATCTCATTGTGTTGTGGCTCGTTTCCGTTGTGCTGTGGCGATCTCATTGTGTTGTGGCTTGTTTCCGTTGTGTTGCGGCGATCTCATTGTGTTGTGGCTCGTTTCCGTTGTGCTGTGGCGATCTCATTGTGTTGTGGCTCGTTTCCGTTGTGCTGTGGCGATCTCATTGTGTTGTGGCTCGTTTCCGTTGTGTTGTGGCGATTTCATTGTGTTGTGGCTCGTTTCCGTTGTGTTGTGGCGATCTCATTGTGTTGTGGCTCGTTTCCGTTGTGCTGTGGCGATCTCATTGTGTTGTGGCTCGTTTCCGTTGTGTTGTGGCGATCTCATTGTGTTGTGGCTCGTTTCCGTTGTGTTGTGGCGATCTCATTGTGTTGTGGCTCTTTCCGTTGTGCTGTGGCGATCTCATTGTGTTGTGGCTCGTTTCCGTTGTGTTGTGGCGATCTCATTGTGTTGTGGCTCGTTTCCGTTGTGTTGCGGCGATCTCATTGTGTTGTGGCTCGTTTCCGTTGTGTTGCGGCGATCTCATTGTGTTGTGGCTCGTTTCCGTTGTGCTGTGGCGATCTCATTGTGTTGTGGCTCGTTTCCGTTGTGCTGTGGCGATCTCATTGTGTTGTGGCTCGTTTCCGTTGTGTTGTGGCGATCTCATTGTGTTGTGGCTCGTTTCCGTTGTGCTGTGGCGATCTCATTGTGTTGTGGCTCGTTTCCGTTGTGTTGTGGCGATCTCATTGTGTTGTGGCTCGTTTCCGTTGTGCTGTGGCGATCTCATTGTGTTGTGGCTCGTTTCCGTTGTGCTGTGGCAATCTCATTGTGTTGTGGCTCGTTTCCGTTGTGTTGTGGCGATCTCATTGTGTTGTGGTTTCATTTAGTACGGCTGCACTACTGGGCCACCGTAGTCATTACATCGAAAGCCTGGAAATTCTCTCTGAATATACAAGACCACTTCACACTAAGAAAATAGTAAACCCTGAGTAACCGAAATCATTGGTTCTCTTGCTTCATTCTTGCTTCAACCCAGTGTTAAGCATTATTCCTGGGTATTCATAAACTGGGGTTTCACTTTGCACACATTCCTCAACCCTGGGTTAATGTTCTTATTTGCATATTTGCGGTGTCAGTGTCACTGATTGGACGAACGCATGACCTGTTTACATAAAGTGCACATCACTGACTGTACTGTCAGGTTTATCCTAAATAGACGTTGGGCTATAAAAGTAAGAATAAAACAATCTAATTGTGTGTTTCCCCTGAAATGCTGAAATTTCTACAACACACAGTGTTTCCGTGATATGTAAAGGGAATAAGAGGCACCCGATTGGCTGCTGGTTGCTAAGCGGCTGCCGTTACATTCTAGCACCGCATTGTTTGGCACAGCAATGCCTTTAAACCGTGCAAAAGCAAAGGCTCATGACTCCACACTTCTGAATTTCAGATGTTAAAGAGGGTTAAAAGCGAGGTTTAGGATGATAACCTGGGGTTGAGAGCAGTGCACGATCACCTCGAGCGATTGACTGGAGAACCCTACAGAACTCAAGAGATGAACAGCGCTTCAGTGAATATTGACTTATTCTTAGAGCGGACTCTTGTTTCTGATTGGTTGACAGATAGCCCCAGGGTTTTGATCAGTTGTATGTAGGCCCACAGCAGGTTTGTTGACTAAAGTTGTGAACCAGCAACGGCAGCTTGAGCAGTTCCTAATCAGGAAACAGAGGCATCAAGAAAATGTGCAAACTGCTTTAAGATAAACACATCATACACACGTGTGTGTGTGTGTGTGTGTGTGTGTGTGTGTGTGTGTGTGTGTGTGTGTGTGTGTGTGTGGTAACTGTGGTATAAGTGGAACATATTACCCAGGTCTGCTATAGCAAAGCAATGGCCAAACACAGGAATGGCTGTCACAGTAATGCATTTACAGGTCCGTTTATCACAAGCAGATGCTGAACAAAGGGCAGGTGAGAGTTACAGAAACACTGCATCCATCATCTGCTAAACACCTCCTCACGGTTATGTGCTCAGGAGGGCATGTGCTCAATCGCCAATGCAGCACAAGCGGCAGATAATGAAAACTGCAGAAAGCAGTTTTAGGGGTTCATCAACTCTCTGGCCTTATTCATCACACACACCTCAAGCTCGTTTTGGAAGATGCTCTAAAACAGAAGCAGTATTATATATTTACAGTTAACACAAAAGATTCACAAATCCTTATGTAGTTTCATTTTTACCATTTCATAGATATATTTAACTCTAACCTGAACATAACCACTTCATATAACAAAATCATGACATTATATAGATATTTGGCCCCTCTCCTGTCTCACAAGCTTTCGTGAAGGCATGCATCCAGCCCATTCCCAGATTGGTTTGATCCTGGCATATCAGACTCCCTGAACATTCCTTGAATGCCTTTTATAGAGCTGGACTCAATGGGCTCCTCCACTGAGTGGATTTAAGTTCCCAGTGGGTGAGGTGGAGGAGGATTCTGCCATCCCAGAGCCCTCCAGTTTGGGCTACCGAGGCTCATTCCTCACTCCTCATCATGCCTATGGACGTCGTCTTCTTTCGGGTTGCCTACCACCCTTGTGCCCACTCTTGCACACTCTTCCCTGCTCCGCTGGTTTCCAGCCTCCGGCTTCATCTACACTAGCTCCATCCTGTTTTCTGTCTCCATCATCTACACTAGCTCCATCCCGTTTTCTGTCTCCATCATCTACACTAGCTCCATCCTGTTTTCTGTCTCCATCATCTACACTAGCTCCATCCCGTTTTCTGTCTCCATCATCTACACTAGCTCCATCCCGTTTTCTGTCTCCATCATCTACACTAGCTCCATCCCGTTTTCTGTCTCCATCATCTACACTAGCTCCATCCTGTTTTCTGTCTCCATCATCTACACTAGCTCCATCCTGTTTTCTGTCTCCATCATCTACACTAGCTCCATCCTGTTTTCTGTCTCCATCATCTACACTAGCTCCATCCTGTTTTCTGTCTCCATCATCTACACTAGCTGCATCCTGTTTTCTGTCTCCATCATCTACACTAGCTCCATCCCGTTTTCTGTCTCCATCATCTACACTAGCTCCATCCTGTTTTCTGTCTCCATCATCTACACTAGCTGCATCCTGTTTTCTGTCTCCATCATCTACACTAGCTCCATCCCGTTTTCTGTCTCCATCATCTACACTAGCTCCATCCTGTTTTCTGTCTCCATCATCTACACTAGCTCCATCCCGTTTTCTGTCTCCATCATCTACACTAGCTCCATCCCGTTTTCTGTCTCCATCATCTACACTAGCTCCATCCCGTTTTCTGTCTCCATCATCTACACTAGCTCCATCCCGTTTTCTGTCTACATCATCTACACTAGCTCCATCCTGTTTTCTGTCTCCATCATCTACACTAGCTCCATCCTGTTTTCTGTCTCCATCATCTACACTAGCTCCATCCCGTTTTCTGTCTCCATCATCTACACTAGCTCCATCCTGTTTTCTGTCTCCATCATCTACACTAGCTCCATCCCGTTTTCTGTCTCCATCATCTACACTAGCTCCATCCCGTTTTCTGTCTCCATCATCTACACTAGCTCCATCCCTTTTTCTGGCCCCGCCTCGCCCTCCTGGTCCACTGGGCATCCTCAGCCCTCCGGCTCCACTAGTGTGACCATGGTCTCTGATCTAGCTTCATCCACTGGGGTCGAAGGACTCATGGACCTGCGACCCTTTCTCCTCCTCATCCCTCTGAGCCTAGGACTTCATCTCGGCCTTTCAAACTATTTGCTCCACCATGGCCTGCCACTCGGTCTTATTGGAAAAACGTACCTGTGGCAACATTTTTGCAAACCACAAAATACGTACCAGTATGTACATTTGCGACAGTTCGACAGTGAAATGTCCACTGGGTGGCGCTAAAAGCTTTGGTTTTTCCGGAACAGATGTGCGTGAATATAGTTTTGTTACGTTGGTTTTTTAACATACATTCACATTAAATCTTAAACCTACCCGATAGTGTTAACAACAGCAAATGTTTCAAAAATAAAATGTCATCATTTTAGCTTGTGTTTTGAACTCGTCTTTGAGCTCTTTTATCACGACTCGTTTTTCACGGGATTCCTTCCTCGAGCGTTCAGTATTGCAAGTACAAATCTATACCGGCTGAGCTATCGAGCAAGCTTTATAGGTCGGAAAAGCCCAACATATGGAGCTGGCTATGTGATGCAAACTCCAAAATGTATTCGTTTACAAATCATGGACTATGGTAAAAAACTATAGAAAATAGTTTTATTGCCTCTAGTGGTCATTTCTGTTGGAAAGTGCAGTGATGTGAACCTATTGGTAAGTATTTTGTGGTTTGCAAAAAATGTTGCCACAGGTACATTTTGCCATTGAAATCGATTATGGAGCATAATTGCATTACAATCCACGATTAACTTCATGAATTAAAATATTCATAGATTAAATAAGGATTCACTGACATTTGTCCGTCTGTAAAGTTGTGAATACGTGTTTTAGCTGCTGGCAGGACATCAAACCTGTGCATTTCAGTGTGCGTAGAAGAGCATCAGGGGCCGTTCACACAGAGCGCATTTTCCCATTCCAGTCCCATTGTTTATCCACGTAAACACGCTCTAGACGGATCTGTATAACTGCTCTCGCGTCTCGTGTCTAAAAACACAGCGCTCACGTTAAAATCAGATCCTATTAAAAAACTATTAAAAAACAACATGGTCTTAAGACCTTGTGTCTTTTACCCCATTCCACTCTTTTATGTCATTAGTAATAAACTTTGTGAACTTGAAAATGATGTTCAGATTTCTCAGATTCTGGACAAATGAGCATCAGAGTGGGTCATCATATTGGCATGGATGATATACTTTGGCATACATTAGATTTTCGATCCTAAGCAAAAAAAATTGTGAAAAGTGCAGGACTGGTAAAATCAGGGCCGCTATAACCAGGGCCGCTATAACCAGAGCCGCTATAACCAGGGCCGCTATAACCAGGGCCGCTATAATCAGAGCCGCTATAACCAGAGCCGCTATAACCAGGGCCGCTATAATCAGAGCCGCTATAACCAGGGCCGCTATAACCAGGGCCGCTATAATCAGAGCCGCTATAACCAGGGCCGCTATAACCAGAGCCGCTATAACCAGAGCCGCTATAACCAGGGCCGCTATAATCAGAGCCGCTATAACCAGGGCCGCTATAACCAGAGCCGCTATAACCAGAGCCGCTATAACCAGGGCCGCTATAACCAGAGCCGCTATAATCAGAGCCGCTATAACCAGGGCCGCTATAACCAGAGCCGCTATAACCAGGGCCGCTATAACCAGGGCCGCTATAATCAGAGCCGCTATAACCAGGGCCGCTATAACCAGGGCCGCTATAACCAGAGCCGCTATAACCAGGGCCGCTATAATCAGAGCCGCTATAACCAGGGCCGCTATAACCAGGGCCGCTATAATCAGAGCCGCTATAACCAGGGCCGCTATAACCAGAGCCGCTATAACCAGAGCCGCTATAACCAGGGCCGCTATAATCAGAGCC
Source organism: Pseudorasbora parva (assembly GCF_024679245.1). Classification (NCBI taxonomy): domain Eukaryota; kingdom Metazoa; phylum Chordata; class Actinopteri; order Cypriniformes; family Gobionidae; genus Pseudorasbora; species Pseudorasbora parva. The sequence goes on from NC_090196.1 coordinate 406,178, forward strand.
GCTATAACCAGGGCCGCTATAACCAGAGCCGCTATAACCAGGGCCGCTATAACCAGGGCCGCTATAACCAGAGCCGCTATAACCAGGGCCGCTATAACCAGGGCCGCTATAATCAGAGCCGCTATAACCAGGGCCGCTATAACCAGAGCCGCTATAACCAGGGCCGCTATAACCAGGGCCGCTATAATCAGAGCCGCTATAACCAGGGCCGCTATAACCAGGGCCGCTATAACCAGAGCCGCTATAACCAGGGCCGCTATAACCAGGGCCGCTATAACCAGAGCCGCTATAACCAGAGCCGCTATAACCAGGGCCGCTATAACCAGGGCCGCTATAACCAGGGCCGCTATAATAAGGGGCCGCTATAACCAGGGCCGCTATAATAAGGGGCCGCTATAACCAGGGCCGCTATAACCAGGGCCGCTATAATAAGGGGCCGCTATAACCAGGGCCGCTATAATAAGGGGCCGCTATAACCAGGGCCGCTATAACCAGGGCCGCTATAATAAGGGGCCGCTATAACCAGGGCCGCTATAACCAGGGCCGCTATAATAAGGGGCCGCTATAATCAGGGCCGCTATAACCAGAGCCGCTATAACCAGGGCCGCTATAACCAGAGCCGCTATAACCAGGGCCGCTATAATCAGAGCCGCTATAACCAGGGCCGCTATAACCAGAGCCGCTATAACCAGAGCCGCTATAACCAGGGCCGCTATAACCAGAGCCGCTATAACCAGGGCCGCTATAATCAGAGCCGCTATAACCAGGGCCGCTATAACCAGGGCCGCTATAATCAGAGCCGCTATAACCAGGGCCGCTATAACCAGAGCCGCTATAACCAGAGCCGCTATAACCAGGGCCGCTATAATCAGAGCCGCTATAACCAGGGCCGCTATAACCAGAGCCGCTATAACCAGGGCCGCTATAACCAGGGCCGCTATAACCAGAGCCGCTATAACCAGGGCCGCTATAACCAGGGCCGCTATAATCAGAGCCGCTATAACCAGGGCCGCTATAACCAGAGCCGCTATAACCAGGGCCGCTATAACCAGGGCCGCTATAATCAGAGCCGCTATAACCAGGGCCGCTATAACCAGGGCCGCTATAACCAGAGCCGCTATAACCAGGGCCGCTATAACCAGGGCCGCTATAACCAGAGCCGCTATAACCAGAGCCGCTATAACCAGGGCCGCTATAACCAGGGCCGCTATAACCAGGGCCGCTATAATAAGGGGCCGCTATAACCAGGGCCGCTATAATAAGGGGCCGCTATAACCAGGGCCGCTATAATAAGGGGCCGCTATAACCAGGGCCGCTATAATAAGGGGCCGCTATAACCAGGGCCGCTATAATAAGGGGCCGCTATAACCAGGGCCGCTATAACCAGGGCCGCTATAATAAGGGGCCGCTATAATCAGGGCCGCTATAACCAGAGCCGCTATAACCAGGGCCGCTATAACCAGAGCCGCTATAACCAGGGCCGCTATAATCAGAGCCGCTATAACCAGGGCCGCTATAATCAGGGCCGCTATAACCAGGGCCGCAGGCCTAGTTTTAAAATCAGTGAGGTCCCAAAATATGAGCTATTTAGAGGGATTTGGGAGCATGCGCTCCCCCGGGAACATGCCGTTATCTCCGATCTACACATGGGCATTTTAAGATGTCCTAAAACCAAACAAATGAATAATGAATAGCTTTCACAAGCATGTGAGTGGGCAGTAGATTATCTGTCATACTGCTCTCTCCTCATCTCCAGAGATGACCTTTGACTGTGAAGTGAAGAAAGTAAACATAGGGTCAAATCACATTTAGCCTACATTTTATTAAGCATTTTCTTAGTTGATGCACTGAACGTGATGAACGCTAGGTAAATAAGTTTATTAAAGTCTTTTTAAATAAGTTTATTAAACTGCCTAAACTGATGAAATCGGATGTTCTTTTTAATTAACAAATGCAAAATTAGAACATATCTTCGCCTGGTTATTGTTTAACGGTTCTATCCTAAAACAAATTTGTAAATACAAAATTTAACTCCTTACATTTCACACTGTTTACTGAAGCGCTAACGAAGATAAGGCCCGCCTACTTTAATTTGATTGGTCATCTCAAATATTTAGATATTGACGAGCGGTGACAGACCAATGACAGCGCAGGTGAGAAGTTGACCCTTGCACCTAAAATAGTGTTAATACTAGTCAAATATTACACAACTAAAATCCACCGGGGAAAAATACCTCATAGGTGGATACGGCCATGCTGACAATACACATGATGAGCGCAGCAGACACTGAAGGACAGTCCACCTGCTATTACTACTGACCTCACCACAGCATAAACCCTCCTCTAAACCACACACACACACACACACACTCCGCTACAATAGCCTGCCCACCCTCAGTAGATCTGTCTAATAAACCACACCACGCTCCCTACAATTATCGTTTGCCACCTCATCTTCACACGGACGGCCAGAGGTCAAAGAACAGATGCACACACACTGAAATAAAACGTGTCTTACCTCCTACAAACGGCTAAAAGCTGCTCTCGTCCAAAGGCACAGATGACGGATCCAAATGGAGGATCGCAGCTAAAGTCTTCAGGAGCTGCGGGAACATCTTTAGGCTCACAGACACGCTTCTGTCCAATGAAGCGGCGAGACTCCCAGCAGACGGCATGCAGGACACCCTGAGCCTCTTAATAATGGAGGAAGTGTAACTAGACTCTTGTGCTGTCCATGTGCTCTGCATTCATCATAGCTCACAACCTTCCCCACCAACATCACACACCATCACAATATCAGCTATAACTATAGGCCAATCACTGAAGGTGCCAGCGAATGCTGAATTATCCTGGAAGGAAGGGTACCCAGATGTCTAATGTGTTCAACATGGAGGACGCTCTTACAGTGCGTTCGCTAACTCAACTTCTTAATGTGTCCGTATTACTGAGGACATCAGTGCATGAAGACACTGAAGCGTGCATGTCCTGTTCTCATTCACACTGTGCCCTCTTCAGATGTGTTAAGGAGCTGGCGGTTCATCAGCTGTGTGTGTGTGTGTGTGTGTGTGTGTGTGTGTGTGTGTGTGTGTGTGTGTGTGTGTGTGTGTGTGTGTGTAGCCATGGGTCACGATGACAGACTCCTCGAGAGCGAGGAGAGGATCTGAAGACTCCCTCTGGGCCATGCTTCACACGCACACACACACACACACACACACACACACACACACACACACACACACACACACACACACACACACACAGGGTTAGAGGTGTGTACTCTAGCAGCCTGTGATATCCAAACACTAATGCTGAGAACAGCGGCGCTTTATTCTCACAGACGGCTCAGCTAGAGTAAACAGATTAATTCGCTGGGTCCACAAGTCTCTTCCACGCACACACACACACACACACACACACACACACACACACACACACACACACACACACACACACACACACACACACACACACACACACAAACACACACACACACACACACACACACACACACACAAACACACAGATCCTCAGCATCGCTCAGAGGAAACCTCAGAGAGAAGTGTGAGGAAGCCGAAGCGATCTGTCAGTCATTCTGCAGTGAAGATGAACACAAGCGGAGGTAAACAGGTCCTTTGACTCCCCCAGGCTCCCGTAGACAAAGAGGAAAGCAAACCGCCCAAACAGGCACAATTCTGCTCAAGGCAGAGCTAAATAGAGATAAAATGTTGAAAATGATTTTTAAAGTCCTTGTTATTAGATAAAAAATCTAAAAGATGGCATGCTAAGTCACTGTGAGATTAACAGTTGATATTAGGACTTTAAACATTTAGATTTAAAAATCCAAATTATGACCAAAACACACACACACTAAGATGTTATATGCACGCATTATATGTTTTTATTGTTTTTATAACGGAAATGAATCCATCAAAACTTGCTTTAGCTTTTGGTCTAACCCAAACTCATGTGTGTGAGGCTGAAGCATGTGTGTGTGAAGCGTGCTGCAGAAATACAGCTGCCCTGATGTTCGTTATAACGTCAGGGCATCTGTCCAGTCACACACTAATCTACAGGCCGCACCTCTACAGGCCGCACCTCTACAGGCCGCAGCTCTACAGGCCGCACCTCTACGGGCCGCACCTCTACAGGCCGCAGCTCTACAGGCCGCACCTCTACAGGCCGCAGCTCTACAGGCCGCACCTCTACAGGCCGCACCTCTACAGGCCGCACCTCTACAGGCCGCACCTCTACAGGCCGCACCTCTACAGGCCGCAGCTCTACAGGCCGCACCTCTACGGGCCGCACCTCTACGGGCCACAGCTCTACGGGCCGCACCTCTACGGGCCGCAGCTCTACGGGCCGCACCTCTACGGGCCGCAGCTCTACGGGCCGCACCTCTACGGGCCGCAGCTCTACGGGCCGCACCTCTACGGGCCGCACCTCTACGGGCCGCAGCTCTACGGGCCGCACCTCTACGGGCCGCAGCTCTACGGGCCGCAGCTCTACGGGCCGCACCTCTACGGGCCGCACCTCTACGGGCCGCAGCTCTACGGGCCGCAGCTCTACAGGCCGCAGCTCTACAGGCCGCACCTCTACGGGCCGCAGCTCTACGGGACGCACCTCTACAGGCCGCAGCTCTACAGGCCGCACCTCTACGGGACGCACCTCTACAGGCCGCAGCTCTACAGGCCGCACCTCTACGGGCCGCAGCTCTACAGGCCGCAGCTCTACAGGCCGCACCTCTACGGGCCGCAGCTCTACGGGACGCACCTCTACAGGCCGCAGCTCTACAGGCCGCAGCTCTACGGGCCGCACCTCTACGGGCCGCAGCTCTACGGGCCGCAGCTCTACGGGACGCACCTCTACAGGCCGCACCTCTACGGGCCGCAGCTCTACGGGCCGCAGCTCTACGGGCCGCACCTCTACGGGCCGCACCTCTACAGGCCGCACCTCTACGGGCCGCACCTCTACGGGCCGCACCTCTACGGGCCGCAGCTCTACGGGCCGCAGCTCTACGGGCCGCACCTCTACAGGCCGCACCTCTACGGGCCGCAGCTCTACGGGACGCACCTCTACAGGCCGCAGCTCTACAGGCCGCACCTCTACGGGCCGCAGCTCTACAGGCCGCAGCTCTACAGGCCGCACCTCTACGGGCCGCACCTCTACAGGCCGCACCTCTACAGGCCGCACCTCTACGGGCCGCACCTCTACAGGCCGCACCTCTACAGGCCGCACCTCTACGGGCCGCACCTCTACGGGCCGCAGCTCTACGGGCCGCACCTCTACGGGCCGCAGCTCTACGGGCCGCAGCTCTACAGGCCGCACCTCTACGGGCCGCACCTCTACGGGCCGCACCTCTACGGGCCGCAGCTCTACGGGCCGCAGCTCTACGGGCCGCACCTCTACAGGCCGCACCTCTACGGGCCGCAGCTCTACGGGACGCACCTCTACAGGCCGCAGCTCTACAGGCCGCACCTCTACGGGCCGCAGCTCTACAGGCCGCAGCTCTACAGGCCGCACCTCTACGGGCCGCAGCTCTACAGGCCGCACCTCTACATGTAGAGGGTTCCTTCAGACACAGATGGAGATATTCCTGATGATGTCTCTCCAGCCATACGCAACATCCAGAGCTGCTACAGCTAACTGATCAAAGCCATTATTATCTATAATGGAAATAATCTGCCATTGATCTGATTATGGATTAGTGAGTGTGTGTAATCCTGTTGCTGTACAGTACAGAAGGACACGAGAGTGCTTTATCACTATAAGCGCTTCGGTTAAAGCCTCTGACACGCGTTTCCTCAGCGCATAACGGACATTTCATGGGTATATCCGTATCTGTAAATGTTCAAAAGTTCCTCAAGTATTTCCATTTGAGCATATTCTGACAAAAAGCGAGCCTCGTTCCACTTCTCCAAACCACAGCCAGTGTGTGTGTGTGTGTGTGTGTGTGTGTGTGTGTGTGTGTGTGTGTGTGTGTGTGTGTGTGTGTGTGTGTGTGTCTAACAGACAGAGCGCAGTCATTCTGACTACACACATCTTCTGTATTGGGCAGGATGAGGAATAACATGTTTAAAATCGATTGTCACATTGTACATTATTTAAAGTGTATGAGCAATACTGTCCTGCTAAAGTACGTCTGCATTAGTGTCTGTTTATCATCATAGCACATGATTTATACTGTTTTAAACACTACTAACGTGTGCCGTACGGATGCTCTTCACCACACTCCTGTGGCTGCACATTGGCTGATTTATATCGGTTATTGTTATTCTACTAGTTAATGCAGGACGGGGTGTGTGTTAAATGAGCATCCAACACGTGATTTAATCATATATCATTACTGCTAAAGTGAACGTCCAGCTGTTAGCATGCAGTAAGGTATCAGTGAATGTGAGTATACTGATGTGGGTATACTGCCAGTAATAGATTAACCATCATTTCTTCCATTTCTGTCCGTGTGGGAACACTATTGCACAAACATGGGGACAATTGTTCAATCAGTTTAGTAAATAAGTTTGCAAGAACTGTGATCTCCAAATCTTATTGACCATTAATTGTTTTATCTTAATTTTAATGATATTGACAACATGACGTCAAGTTCTAGAGTGAAGGAGAGACACTACATTATTTGTCCATTTTAATAATAATACTTCCATAAAGAGACTCTGTATAACTCTATAATCTGCACTAGCCGCTGATGATGGGCTCGAGTTAAACTGCTCTGTTGCATTGAGCTTGGTGTCGTTTCCCACAATCCTTCAGCGATGGGCTGTGAAGAGCAAACAGGGAAGGACTCAGGCCCTGTCCTTTTACTTCACAAGACCACAGAGTGTCCCATTCGGCATTTAAGCTTAAAGAAGGGTGTTTGCTGCTGCTATACTCCCTCGATACTGAGAAAACGAAAATCCAAATGAACTTCAGAAGAGATATTGCACCTACTTGAACGTAGAGAACGATCCAATCACATGAGGCCAAAATACATACAAACAATACTGATTGGCAGAGATCAGAGTGGGAGGGTCTGAGGTGTTCCGTCAACACAAAGGGAAACTGGTGTGAGGACTCCAGTGCAGATAATGAGGATTTATTTATAAAAATAAACAGAAATACAAAACAAAACCCACAAGGGGGCAACACTGAAGCTGCTTTGACACAATCGCCATTGGAGAAGAGCGATATAAATAAAGATGACTTGACTAAATAATGTTCTTGTGTAATTATTCCTTCTTACAGGCAAACCCATGGTTAAGGTAAGCTGGATTCAGTGGATAAACCTGAGCCTGGCCACTCTCTCTCTCTCTCTCTCTCTCTCTCTCTCACACACACACACACACACACACACACACACACACACACACACACACACAGCTCCCTGTCCTCCAGACATGAACTCATGACCTCTGGCCGCTCTCACACACTTCAGCTCTGCTTATGAAGAGCATCAGGAGTCAGACTAATGACTGACTGCAGGCCTGACTCCAAACACAGAAGATCTGAGCCGATGAAAGCCTGTTATTAGTGTTCAAACCCTCGGCACATTCAGCTCAGCCTGTGTTTAACCTGCTCACGACCACACCCAGTCAGACCACAGCCCATCAATACACACCCAGTAGGACCACAGCCCATTAATACACACCCAGTCAGACCACAGCCCATCAATACACACCCAGTAGGACCACAGCCCATTAATACACACCCAGTCAGACCACAGCCCATCAATACACACCCAGTCACACCATAGCCCATCAATACACACCCAGTCGGACAACAGCCCATCAATACACACCCAGTCGGACAACAGCCCATCAATGCACACCCAGTCGGACCACAGCCCATCAATACACACCCAGTCGGACAACAGCCCATCAATACACACCCAGTCGGACAACAGCCCATCAGTACACACCCAGTCGGACAACAGCCCATCAATACACACCCAGTCGGACCACAGCCCATCAATACACACCCAGTCGGACAACAGCCCATCAATACACACCCAGTCGGACCACAGCCCATCAATACACACCCAGTCGGACAACAGCCCATCAATACGCACACAGTCGGACAACAGCCCATCAATACGCACCCAGTCCGACCACAGCCCATCAATACACACCCAGTCGGACCACAGCCCATCAATACACACCCAGTCGGACCACAGCCCATCAATACGCACCCAGTCAGGCAACAGCCCATTAATACACACCCAGTCGGACCACAGCCCATCAATACACACCCAGTCGGACCACAGCCCATCAATACACACCCAGTCAGACAACAGCCCATCAATACACACCCAGTCGGACCACAGCCCATCAATACACACCCAGTCGGACAACAGCCCATCAATACACACCCAGTCGGACCACAGCCCATCAATACACATCTAGTCAGACAACAACCCATCAATACACACCCAGTCACACCATAGCCCATCAATACACACCCAGTCAGGCAACAGCCCATTAATACACACCCAGTCGGACCACAGCCCATCAATACACACCCAGTCGGACCACAGCCCATCAATACACATCTAGTCAGACAACAACCCATCAATACACACCCAGTCACACCATAGCCCATCAATACACACCCAGTCGGACAACAGCCCATCAATACACACCCAGTCACACCATAGCCCATCAATACACACCCAGTCGGACAACAGCCCATCAATACACACCCAGTCGGACAACAGCCCATCAATACACACCCAGTCGGACCACAGCCCATCAATACACACCCAGTCGGACCACAGCCCATCAATGCACACCCAGTCGGACTACAACCCATCAATACACACCCAGTCGGACAACAGCCCATCAATACACACCCAGTCGGACAACAGCCCATCAATACGCACACAGTCGGACAACAGCCCATCAATACACACCCAGTCGGACCACAGCCCATCAATACACACCCAGTCGGACCACAGCCCATCAATACACACCCAGTCACACAACAATACTCACAACAGCCCATCAATACACACTCAAAGGAGACCCTTTGGCACATTCAGCTCAGCCTGTGCTTAACATGCCCATTAATAAACACTCAAACACTGTCAAAAAAGAGTACCAAATCGTACCTTTAAGGCTAAAGTGGCCGTCACTGGGGTGGTTCCCTTAAGGGTTCCCATTTCTGTGCCTCTAAATCAGGGATAGGCAAGTTCAGTCCTAGATATTTGATGTCTTCCAGAGTTTAGCTCCAACCCTTCTAAGCCACCACAGTTTAAACCTCATGGCTCCCAGCATGCACTGCAGCATTAAGTATGTCACCATTGTAGAGATTAATATGCTGACTCTTGATATCTGTGTGCGTCTAAACTTTCCCCCTTAGAAAGCTTTTAAAAATCCCAATTCAGAATGTCTTTGGCAAGAAAGCAGTGCTGGTCAAACATTATTCTTCATGATACATTTTGTGTATGGCTTATTTTGTTTTGAACAGATTATCTATTTTGTTAACACTGTAACAAAAACCACAAACTTACTTACAAATCCGAGTCAAACTGCACAACTAAAGGAAACACTGATCTCCATAATGGTGATCAAACATTTTCAATAAAACATCAGCATCTAAACCTGTTAATTGGAGCCAAACTCTGCAGGACAGCGGCTCACTAGGACCGAACTGAGGAAAACAATACTATAATCGCACCCTAAGGAACAATTGTGTACCTTTAAAGGTACAGTTATATGTTTTGTTCCCAAAGGAAGAAAACTGTAACTCCACTGTGCCTTTTTTTCTGAGCGTGAAGGCTGTGTTTAACCTGTTCACGACCCGTTCGGATCATAGCCCATCAATAAACACTCAAAGGAGACCCTCTGCAGATCCAGCGCAAGTCAAAGCAGGATTTCTGTGAAAAAGCTGTTTAACCATGTTGTGCTCCAAATGTGAAGCGAGGAAAGTTTTTAAAGTCCCGTTTCCATGATAAAGCAGCGTCCAGCGTTGGCATAGAGAAGAGTAATATCATGAGCTGGCCTGGGTCAGGATGGCCTGGTGAAGAAGCAGAACTTACTGTGAGAGATGTGGTGTAGATCCGTCCGTCCGGAGCGTCTCCGCTTCGCCTCTGAGCTCTAGTGTGAGCACAGCCGAGCCCTCATCTCTCCGTCAGTCATCTGCATACTTTCTGCTGGGCCGTGGTCCAACCAGACACCAAACCAGCTATTTCTGTCTGCCATATGAGCGCAGGCTCGAAGCTCAGCGCATTCTGTGGTCAGTCCTGTAATTGAGTGACCGGCTATGGGGCGGCGTAATTGCAGACTTCAGCAGATCCAACGCTTCATGCTGGAGGACTTTAAACTCCTGGAAAACAACTGCAGTCACATAAATAAACCTGGGCCTGGAGTCCAGATGTGGAGTAGGGGAGGAAAAGCTAACATGGGAAAGAAATTGGCTCATATGACAGCAGGCTGTGTTTTTCTAAACCTCTGAAGAAGGCATATTCTGGGAGGAGCCGTCTGGCTTCGGTTATTCCTAGACTTTTACCATTAGACTTGCAGAGTATCTGATTTCACCTCATCCACTCCTGTGGAAAAATCAGCCATAGATGGAAAAAACGGCTATGAAAACAAAAGCCACGCTGAGGAACGCACAGCCCACTTCCCTGGAAGGCATTGAGATCTGAACGCAGGCCTCTGGATATAAGAGCAGCGAGTCTGCTGTTTCAGAAGGCGGAGGCTTTATTTTCAACAGCAGTGCCTAAATGACAAACAGCTGTTCACTATTAAGAGCACCAACTTCACTGCGAAGGCTACGAAACCAGCGAGGAAGAAGAAGCAGATCTTTCCATGCGGACACCGCAAGAGTTCAGGCTCCACCGCTGAGGTCATGGAGGCCGGAAAAACTACTTGTGGAAAACGGATTTCTTTGAAATAATGCCTCTAATTTCGGGTTATACAATGTGCTTCCAGTAAATGGGCATATCTCTGTTTTCCAGTAGGATTTAGATTAATAACGCATGATCCGTGCTTTAACCCTCACACACACCTCGGGTCTGTAGGGGCGTCGTCATTTCTTAAACCTGCTTAGCATTCCTCAGGCAATTCATTATAAACAATATAACAAGAAAATGATAAAAATGCTTTCTCATTTATTTCGTGTGGAAAATTATTATGGCCTATGATTGAATCTGGAAATAAAGCTAAATAACTGAGAAATATTAAAATGAGTCCTCTATGTCCATAATATAGCAAAATATCTAGCATGAATTCAACCTCTAAATAATTCATTTAAAGCAGTTAAGCGAAAGCAGAGTTTCTCGTTTGCATGATGTGTACACTTAATAAATGCTAAATAAGAAAGCTGGCATTTAGTGCAATCTATATATTTTATTTACTTCTTTTAGTTTGTCAGGAGATTTAAAGCACTGAAGAGACGTGCGCTACTACGTAAGAATGAGCACATGATTGAGTCTGGAAATAAAGCAAGAGTCTGGAGAAAGATAAGAATTAGTCCTCAGGTGCCATGTCCATGATGTATAGCACAGGATCCAGCATGACATCCAGCTCAAAATAATTCATTACAGCAGTTATTGCTCCGCCACCTGCATGACATCATTAAAGGGTTACTCCAGCCAGAAATGTAAATTGTTCGAAGCTTTGTTCTGAAATCGGCCATCACTATATAAGTCGTTATTTAGTGTTTTTGCGCACTAACTCTATTCTGGCCTCTTCATCAATGATTGTAGAGCCGCTGTAGTGAGATGGGCTTTGTAACGACGTCTTTAGTGCCTTTATGGGTCTTGAGAGAGGAAATGACATTGGTGTCAATGAAGGCCTTTCTGAGCCATCGGATTTCAACACTAATATCTTCATCTGTGTGTGAAGATGAGCGGAGGTCTGACGGCTGGCCAACCACAGGAGGAATTAATCACACACACTGGCTGAACTATCCCTTTAGTCAGTGTGTTTGAATGACAGATGTGTGCCAGTATGAAGCAGTGGTGAGGAGCTCATCATCAGAGTGTGTTAGTTCAGCAGCGAGGTACAGCGTTATACAGGACACACACCCCTGAGCTCTTACTGTCCGAATGCACTTCTGCTCCTTCAACACCGGGACAAGCCGTCTGCACCACGGCTCATGGTCTAAAAGGGTCGTCTCTTGTATCTTAATGAGCCATGGGGGTGTTTAACGAGCAATAAACCAATCAGAGGCTCATCTCTCCTTCTAAAGCCAGTTGTGCTCAAGCCATGAGCGGATATTTACATGAGGAGAGACTGAGCGCTTCTCCAGAGAGGATCCTTTAATTTTAATATTTAAACCTGTGTGTGTGTGTGTGTGTGTGTGTGGGGGGGGGGGGGGGGAAGGCATGTTTTTTTGACATATGAGGACACAAATGTGTATAATGACATGGTTCTGACACAGGTATTACAGGAGAGGCTGTAATATGCTCCGCACCCCAGTGTGTGTAATGATCAGAGCCCCCGCCTATAGGCTCATGTTACTAACACACCCTTTAAATAACACAAAAATACTGCACTAGTGACGGAAAGATGCTGAAAATAAAGATGTTTGAGATGCTGAATGTGCTGCATTGCAGGAAATGCTCTTCGTATTTCGTTTTTTTTTTTTCTTGTTCCAAATATCTAAATATTCTTAAATCAAGATGCATTTACTAGATCAGTAAAATGACATAAGATATTTTGTCTTGTTTTGTTGAAAATAAAATCTAACTGAAGTGAGTTTTTGCTTAAAACAGGCAAAATGATCTGCCAATGGGGTGAGAGAAATAACTTCTGCTCAAACTAAACCCTCCCTAAACACGTTTTATTCTGATATAATCTTCTGTTATATTCTTCTGTTTTATTCTTCTGTTTTATTCTTCTGATATATTCATCTGATATTCATCTGTTACTCTGACATCAGGAGAGTTTTATAATACCATCACAGGAATGTTGTATTAATGCATTTGATGGCTTCTCCAGAGGATCTGATAAGTGTTGAGCTGGTGAATGATTGCTCTCCTCGTGTGTGTGTGTGTGTGTGTGTGTGTGTGTGTGTGTGTGTGTGTGTGTGTGTGTGTGTGTCGTTGAGGAGGAATCCCACTGAAGGAGCGAGAGCAGCTGCACTTCTCTGGTCATCTGCGTCCAGAAACATCAAGCTCCACAGCCTGCATACGGTTATCATAAGCCCTAATCATATCCATCTCTATAACTCACATCATCTGGCTTTAGCACGAGCGCCGCTCTGCCACCTGTTGGACAGCGGTTTGCCTGAACGAACGGGCACACACTCCATGACGGACAGATCTAATGTGCTGCTGATGTAGCTGATGCCCTTTAAACCACAGCCGCTGTATAATAACAGCTAATGATGAGCTGACAGAGCGGCTAATGGCCTTATCTGGACGAGCGGAGAGATGGACATTCACTGAGCCGGTCCGGCCTGTTCCTCATCACACACACACACACACACACACACGAAGGATTGATCTGCCCTGTCCCCGCACAGATGCACAATAAACACACAATGTCTTTATGAATCTGATTTATTTTGTATAAAAATCTATATATTTCTCTGTTTTAGACACTCTGTCAATAGGTATGGATAACACAAGTGCTTCAGTGCATGTCCTGCTCAGAGAGGCTCATCCGGCTGGAGGGGAGTCTGAAAGAGAGAAGACACGGTGAGAGTGTGTGTGTGTGTGTGTGTGTGTTGCTGAGATGGACCAGCAGACTTACAGTCCTTGCGTGCGCACAGAAAACACACGCACACACACACACACACACACACGTTTGTTTTTGTGAAATGTGGGGACTTTCCATAGGCGTAATGCAGAGCTGGACAAATACACAACTTCATTACTGGAGTAACAGCACTGCTGGTCAAATATTACTCCGCTACGAGTGAAAGTTGCAAAGAGAGATTTTTACTGGAGTAAAAGTACAGAAGTATTTGTTTTCAAAAGTAAATGTCCTTCTTTATGTCAGCGCATTATTGTATTATAGTTGTATAAATGCACATTATGCCATCATGGTTTAAGCCAGTCAGTGACGCTCCATCTGACACACTAGCAGACGACTAACTTAAACTCATTTAAATACTTGTAGAAAAGTTACAAAGCTGCTGTCACTTTAAGGCCGAATGCACGGATCCAATACACTGATACACATCTGATATTCTCACACTGTTCACCTTCACTGAAGACAGAATCAACTTTGTTTATGTCAATCCTCCACTAAATGAGCATTTGGACATCCGTCTTCTTCCATTTTGCTCTAAACTATAAATCAGTGTTTAATAAATGCTGTGAAATCATTGAACTTCACGAGACTCTACAAGAGTGATTCCTGAAAGGCTTTCTGCAAAAACCCAAACACCTTTTAAAGAAGAAAAAAATCATCACTGACTTTCAAAGCTGCGACAGAAACGACTTTCCACTTCGAGGACCTTGATAGAAATGTAGTGGAGTAAAGAGGACGATATTTGTCTTTCAGATGGAGTGAAGTTAAAGTCAGAAGATTACAGAAAAAATAATACTCCAGTAAAGCACAGAGACTCAAACAGTGAACTTCAGTACAGGACTGGAGTAAATGAGCTGAGGGACGGTCCAGATCTGCTGTAAACAAAAATTATATCCCCCTGCATTGCCCCTAAACCTACCCATCACACACACACACACACACACACACACACACACCTCACACACACCTCCTCCGCTTCCCTCCCCTCCTCTCTCTCTCTCTCTCTCTCTCTCTCTCTTACACACACACACTCACCACGCGCTCCTCCTCCTCCTCCTCCCGAACGCGCTGGAGCCCACGTTGGTCGGTATGAAGCTCCTGCTGCCCATCCCGCCGGACCGGCTCAGGAAGTCCGCCAGCCGGTGAGTGACGCACGTGGCCGTGTTACACGCGCGCTTCTGCGCGGTCACGCTGAGCAACACAGAGCGAGAGCGCGCATCAGCACAGGTGCGCAGCGAGGCACGTGCATTATTCATGACAGACAGCACATTCAGTATGCATTATTATCAGTCTGATGCAGATATCATTTAATATGCATTATTATCAGTCTGATGCAGATATCATTTAATATGCATTATTATCAGTCTGATGCAGATATCATTTAATATGCATTATTATCAGTCTGATCATCTTACCTGCTCACACCGGAGGCTTCGCAGAGGCATGTGTTTACATAACTAATAACTCGACAATAAAGGAGAGTTCCTGATATAAAAATACCTTTATTGAACTTAAACATGTTAAAAGAAATCATACTTTTTTTTTTGATCATTTGATTGTTGCACTGCAAAAAAATGCTCTTCTTATTTAGTATTTTTTCTTGTTTCCAGTCTAAATATCTAAAAATTCTTAAATCAAGATGCATTTACTAGATCAGTAAAACAACAGAAGATATTTTTTCCTGTTTTCTGGGGACTAAAATCTAAATGAAGAGAGTTTTTGCTTAAAACAGGCAAAATGATCTGACAATGGGGCGAGAAAAATAATCTTATTTCTGTTTGGGACGGAAACAAGAAACAAGATTTCAGTCAGAAGTAAGGTTATCCTCCTCACCCATTGGCTGATCATTCTGCCTGTTTTCAGCAAACTCTCTTCATATAGATTGTATTTGTCAGTCCATCGCACACCGGCGGGTTATCGATCGGTGCAGGACGAAGATTCAAAAACCTCAACAAACAAAAGAAAATCCCTCTTGCTAAATAAATAAATAAATATAAATTATTAGCGACGTTTCGAAACATTGCTAATAAAAAGTGTTTGATTTTTTTCAAGAGGGATTTCCTTTTGTTTGTTGAGATTTTGTTTTAAAGAAAGAAAATCGGTAACACTTTACAATACAGGAGCACTATATGCTTTAATTCATGCTTAACTAATGCACAATTACTACATTATGACACATTTCAAGTTAATGATTATTAATCTATTAATGATGATGAATGTTGATTAGTTGCTGATGCAGTAATCATTAATAAATGGGTTAGTTCTCCATTAGTAATACATTAACTCATGATTATCTGTGCTTTAGTGAAGCAGGAATTAATGCAGATTAGTGCACCCGTGTTGTAAAGAGTTACCGAAATATCTTATGTCACTTTATTAATCTAGTAAATGCATCTTGATTGAAGATTTTTTAGGTATTTAGATTAGAAACAAGATAATTACTAAGTAAGAAGAGCATTTTTTGCAGTACATCATCAGTTATAATACATTTACTGAGTTATTCAAGAGGCATGTGTGAAGTGCACAGAAACTTCTCCTTATGGAATAAATGTACTCTGCCGAACAAGGAAAGAGAAGGCCGATGTGTGTGTGTGTGTGTGTGTGTGTGTGTGTGTGTGCGTGCACGCGCAGTCAGTCAAGCGGGGATCGTCATGCACAGGGTTAGGGTTAGATGAGCGCGTCCTCGTAGCTCGTGAACGGGTCGCGCTCGAGCAGGCTGCGCTTCTTGCCGGGCGTGCCCGCGCCGACGTCCGTCTGCGGGAAGGTCTGTAATTTGTGCAGCTCCTGCGAGAGTTTTCCCAGCACGCAGGTGCTGAGATTGGAGCAGCGCTTGGACAGGAGCCTGCCCTGGCTGTCGGAGAAACACATGCACAGCGGGTCATCACACACATGCACCCGCACAGCTCCGTTAGTGTTCATTACGCATGCGTCAGGGTCAGAGATCATGCTCAGCGGGAGCGCGCTCAGGGTTAATAACATGCACGCATTACACACAACATGCTGCTGCTAGAGGACAGGCAGACGGGCTCGCTGAATAACCATACGCACACGAAACTCTGCAAAACAGCCTGCTCTTACTTACTGCTTCTGTCTTCTTTCTAGTCAAAATACCTAAAAAATTATTACATTTACTAGACAAGTACAAATTATTGTCTTGTTTTGGGAAAATTTACTCAAAATGAAGAGAGTTTTTGCTTAAAATAAGATAAATAATCTGCCAATGGGGTGAGAAAAATTGTCTTATTTTCTGTTTGAATTGAGATTATTTTGTTCACCCCGTTCTGCTTTTTAAGCAAAAAATGTCCTTGAGTTATTTTTCCCCAAAACAAGACAACAATTTTTACTCATCTAGTAAATGTTTCTTAATTTAAGAATATTTAATATTTTGACTAGAAACAAGACAGAATACTAAATAAGAGAATCATTTTTTGCAGGGTTCCTCACATGCTGCTGATGTTAGGACAAGCAAATAACCATGTGCTCCTCATCCGGACACTTTAACACGGCAAACAAACGCTCCTCTCACTCAGGATTTCTGGCTTGTTTCTAGTCCAGACATCTAAACATTCTTAAAACAAGAAGTGTTTACTAGACAAGCAAAAGTAATTGTCTTGTTTTGGGGAATAATAACTCAAAGTGAAGAGAGTTTTTGCTTAAAATAAGATAAATAATCTGCCAATGGGGTGAGAAAAATAATCTTAATTCAAACAGAAAACAAGATTATTATTCTCACCCCATTGGCAGATTATTGATCTTATTTTAGGCAAAAACTCTCTTTACTTAAGAGAGTCTCTCTTTACATTTTGAGTTATTTCTTCCCAAAAAAAGATTATAATTTGTACTCGTCTAGTAAATGTTTCTTAATGTAAGAATTTTTTAGGTATTTAGACTAGAAACGAGACAGAAATAGTAAGTAAGAGAAGCATGTTTTGCAGTGAACACACACCTCCATGGGTTCCTCACTTGACTAACCGGATCCATTGAGATCGCCTCTCGCAGAATGAAAGCAGAAGTCGTCGCTTCAGTAAAACACACACTCCTAAACCACACACTCCTAAAACACACACTCCTAAACCACACACTCCTAAACCACACCTGTCGAGTTCATACCTGTTGTCATCGCTCGTCGGCTCCAGCTCCTCCGCCGTCATCTGAACCACATTTTTCACAATCGCGCTCAATAATCTCCGAGCTTCGTAGTCCATGAGCGCGAGTCTGTCCGTCAGAGACTCTGAAGCCGGTCTGAAAACACACACACACACACACACACATATGAAGAGACAGTGAGAGCAACAGTGTGCCACCTGAGGAAGAAAGAGAAGGCTTTATGATGAAGGAGAGTGATGGAGCTTCACCTGGCGGGAGCAGCGCTGGAGATGGACATCTGGCACACCACATAAGCGATAAGGAAGGCAGAGATCTTCAGCATGAACATGGTACCCTGGGGCAGAAATACAGCATGTGTTTAACTAAAGCATCCCTGTCCAAAACCACCAAAACTAACCGTATGTTCTTACCTCACCTCGTCTCGCTGTCCGGTAAAGATGTGGACTCTCTGAACTTGTAGACCACTTTGATACTACTGTGTGTGTCTTCAGTGGTCAAGCCCTTATATATGCTCCATCAGGAGCTGAGGGCTATCTGTGGAGGTGTTTAATGATCTCCCGTCGGCCAATCCGAGCACAGAAGGGCACCCGTCAGCCAATCAGCATCCGTCCCACGGCTCTGATAACGTCTGAAGTTCGACTGTGACGTCACTCTTTAAGTGCTCTGTTCTCTAGACTCACGCTCAGGTGACGCCTCGTATCTGCACTTGCATCTGCATTCAGCTCATTTAGATTAAGTGAATGAACGCTCTGAATAAACACACAGATGAGTGTTTGACTGAGGTCCTGAGCGTTTGGATCATCTCTGTGAGCCGGTGGCCATCTGCTGGAGAGAGAGGAACACTACACATCTCTGAGGAAAAGATCACACTGTGCTCCAGCTTTACTCTGCATTTCAGTGTGAATCTCACAGGAGTTAAACTGATCTGGGTTTTACATGTCAGGAGGTAATCAGGAGATGTCTTATGTGACAGTGATCATAACTTTACAGTAAGGTTTAATTAGTTATCATTAGTAAAGGGCCGGTTATGAAAGCATTGGGATAGCCTGTGTTGCTTTGGGAGTGGCAGCAAGGCGAGCACAAGACAGCAATTGCTTTTATATGTTTGATTAAATATAGGTAACACATTACAAGAAATTAAACTAATATTAAAATTACCATGAAATTAAATTGGATAAATCTTTTTTTAATTGTCTATTGTAGTGCTTATTATATGTGTTCAAACAGCTCTCCAAAGACGGCTATCGGAACCAGTGGCGCAGGGGAAATCACCTGATCGGTTTTGACAGGTATGACAATCACGACAGTACTGAACAACACTTTTTTTTAACCCTGGCCAAAAAAAGTGTCTTAAAATCCTACTATAGGTCTTAGTAACTCCTATATGACCTGCAAGGGAATGATCATGCGCTAAACATAACACATGATCCCGATAAGGAGAAGGAATGACAACCTGATAAACAGCGTTCCAGTCGGGATCCTGGTCAGCTGTAGAACACACTTACGCATCAACAAACCCTTCTCAACAAAACAGCCAACTTCCTGATTTTAGACGCATCAAGAGAAACAGCAGAATTTAAAATGGTGATAAGAGACTTGTCTTCTTTCTGTGCGGCAATGATCTTTTCGCGGGACACAGATCATTTTCCCGTATCTGCATCAGACACATGACCAGAGAAACTCTCTAAATGCTCACCATCTTCCGTTTTAGGTGGAACCACCTCCTCGAGGGAAGTGTCACCAGCGAAGAGAGGAAGAATGAATGAACTAGATAGGTCCACCACATCACCCACTTTACGCCACTGAGTGCGAGTGACGGCACATGCGGGAAAAACATCACACGGTGTCTCGTACACTTCTTCAACAAAATTTGTCATATCAGGTTTATCAACAACTTCTAAAACAGGCAGCATTTCCCTCCTGCCAGGTCGTTCCCGAGGATAAAATCAGCGGCTTTCACGGGAAGTGACGGACACACAGCCATTCTCACAGACCCTGAGCATTACTCACTCTGCAGATATAGATGGTGCAGGGGTAACACAGCTCATCTCAATGCCTTGGACAATCACACTAGACCCACAAAAGGTGCCATCAGAAAACTGTAATACATTTGCTACAATAAATGATTGCATGGCAACTGTATCTCGAAGCATCCTTATTTCTTTCTGATCCTCCTCATGACCAGATAAAGAGATCAAACCCTTCAAAATAAAAGGTCGGTAACTGACATCAATTCTGGTCTCCTCGGGCGCTGTAACAGCAGGATTAAGTGTTTTCACAAAACCTCCACTTTTAGGATGGGATTGCTCTTTACGTTTTAAGATCAAACAATCAGCAATTACATGTCCTGTTTTGTGACAGCAGTAATATTCGTGATCCTCTTTAGAATGAAGTGGGCTAGATTTAATACGTAACTCTGATTCTGAGCAGGACCAGACTGTGACTTCTCTGGACGTGCAGATACAAAAACGCTTTTGAGTGATAAAATAAACTCATCCGCAAGTACGGAGGCTCCTAACAAGGAAGTTACTTTCTGTTCATTAAGATAAGTCACAACTCTCTCAGGCAAACACCCTTTAAACTCTTCAAGTAACACAAGCTCCCGTAATGCATTAAAATCATCAGCTTTGCTGGCGGCGCACCACTTATCAAATAGAATTCCCTTCTCCCTTGCAAACTCCATAAAGGTCTGGGTCGCTACTTTATTTTGTCCGCAAAATTTCTGTCTATATGCCTCTGGCACTAATTCATAAGCGTAAAGTATGCCGGACTTCATGGACTCATATTTTGAACTCTCTTCCAGCGACAAAGTAGAACAAACTTCCTGAGCCTTTCCTATCAACTTGCACTGCAGTGATAACGCCCAAACTTCCTTAGGCCAACGAAGAGGGTTATTGGGAAACAAGATCCCGGATGAGCCCCCATTAAATGTTACGATTCCTGATCTTATTAAAGAGCAATGATAAGTAACATTGAGTTGGTGACAACTGATAGTGCCAGGTGACCAGAGATAACGCAACAAGGAAGATTACGGAAGAAAAAGTGATTTTTTGTACAACCGTATATAAGTGATTACCAAATAACAAAGAAAGATCACAATAATAATTAATTACCAGTAACTACATGAAACAAGAGGAGAACAAACACCACTTTAATTTACAGCCCCAGATTCACACTTACCCTGTAACTACATGAAACAAGAGGAGAACAAACACCACTTTAATTTACAGCAGCAGATTCACACTTACCCTGTAACTACATGAAACAAGAGGGGAACAAACACCACTTTAATTTACAGCAGCAGATTCACACTTACCCTGTAACTACATGAAACAAGAGGAGAACAAACACCACTTTAATTTACAGCCCCAGATTCACACTTACCCTGTAACTACATGAAACAAGAGGAGAACAAACACCACTTTAATTTACAGCCCCAGATTCACACTTACCCTGTAACTACATGAAACAAGAGGGGAACAAACACCACTTTAATTTACAGCCCCAGATTCACACTTACCCTGTAACTACATGAAACAAGAGGAGAACAAACACCACTTTAATTTACAGCAGCAGATTCACACTTACCCTGTAACTACATGAAACAAGAGGGGAACAAACACCACTTTAATTTACAGCAGCAGATTCACACTTACCCTGTAACTACATGAAACAAGAGGAGAACAAACACCACTTTAATTTACAGCAGCAGATTCACACTTACCCTGTAACTACATGAAACAAGAGGAGAACAAACACCACTTTAATTTACAGCCCCAGATTCACACTTACCCTGTAACTACATGAAACAAGAGGGGAACAAACACCACTTTAATTTACAGCCCCAGATTCACACTTACCCTGTAACTACATGAAACAAGAGGAGAACAAACACCACTTTAATTTACAGCAGCAGATTCACACTTACCCTGTAACTACATGAAACAAGAGGAGAACAAACACCACTTTAATTTACAGCCCCAGATTCACACTTACCCTGTAACTACATGAAACAAGAGGGGAACACACACCACTTTAATTTACAGCAGCAGATTCACACTTACCCTGTAACTACATGAAACAAGAGGGGAACACACACCACTTTAATTTACAGCAGCAGATTCACACTTACCCTGTAACTACATGAAACAAGAGGAGAACAAACACCACTTTAATTTACAGCAGCAGATTCACACTTACCCTGTAACTACATGAAACAAGAGGGGAACAAACACCACTTTAATTTACAGCAGCAGATTCACACTTACCCTGTAACTACATGAAACAAGAGGAGAACAAACACCACTTTAATTTACAGCAGCAGATTCACACTTACCCTGTAACTACATGAAACAAGAGGAGAACAAACACCACTTTAATTTACAGCCCCAGATTCACACTTACCCTGTAACTACATGAAACAAGAGGGGAACAAACACCACTTTAATTTACAGCCCCAGATTCACACTTACCCTGTAACTACATGAAACAAGAGGAGAACAAACACCACTTTAATTTACAGCAGCAGATTCACACTTACCCTGTAACTACATGAAACAAGAGGAGAATAAACACCACTTTAATTTACAGCTGCAGATTCACACTTACCCTGTAACTACATGAAACAAGAGGAGAACAAACACCACTTTAATTTACAGCAGCAGATTCACACTTACCCTGTAACTACATGAAACAAGAGGAGAACAAACACCACTTTAATTTACAGCAGCAAATTCACACTTACCCTGTAACTACATGAAACAAGAGGAGAACAAACACCACTTTAATTTACAGCCGCAGATTCACACTTACCCTGTAACTACATGAAACAAGAGGAGAACAAACACCACTTTAATTTACAGCAGCAGATTCACACTTACCCTGTAACTACATGAAACAAGAGGGGAACAAACACCACTTTAATTTACAGCCCCAGATTCACACTTACCCTGTAACTACATGAAACAAGAGGAGAACAAACACCACTTTAATTTACAGCAGCAGATTCACACTTACCCTGTGACTACATGAAACAAGAGGGGAACAAACACCACTTTAATTTACAGCAGCAGATTCACACTTACCCTGTAACTACATGAAACAAGAGGAGAACAAACACCACTTTAATTTACAGCCCCAGATTCACACTTACCCTGTAACTACATGAAACAAGAGGGGAACAAACACCACTTTAATTTACAGCAGCAGATTCACACTTACCCTGTAACTACATGAAACAAGAGGGGAACAAACACCACTTTAATTTACAGCCCCAGATTCACACTTACCCTGTAACTACATGAAACAAGAGGGGAACAAACACCACTTTAATTTACAGCCCCAGATTCACACTTACCCTGTAACTACATGAAACAAGAGGGGAACACACACCACTTTAATTTACAGCCGCAGATTCACACTTACCCTGTAACTACATGAAACAAGAGGGGAACAAACACCACTTTAATTTACAGCCCCAGATTCACACTTACCCTGTAACTACATGAAACAAGAGGGGAACAAACACCACTTTAATTTACAGCCGCAGATTCACACTTACCCTGTAACTACATGAAACAAGAGGGGAACAAACACCACTTTAATTTACAGCCACAGATTCACACTTACCCTGTAACTACATGAAACAAGAGGAGAACAAACACCACTTTAATTTACAGCCCCAGATTCACACTTACCCTGTAACTACATGAAACAAGAGGAGAACAAACACCACTTTAATTTACAGCAGCAGATTCACACTTACCCTGTAACTACATGAAACAAGAGGGGAACACACACCACTTTAATTTACAGCAGCAGATTCACACTTACCCTGTAACTACATGAAACAAGAGGGGAACAAACACCACTTTAATTTACAGCCCCAGATTCACACTTACCCTGTAACTACATGAAACAAGAGGAGAACAAACACCACTTTAATTTACAGCCCCAGATTCACACTTACCCTGTAACTACATGAAACAAGAGGGGAACAAACACCACTTTAATTTACAGCAGCAGATTCACACTTACCCTGTAACTACATGAAACAAGAGGGGAACAAACACCACTTTAATTTACAGCCGCAGATTCACACTTACCCTATAACTACATGAAACAAGAGGGGAACAAACACCACTTTAATTTACAGCCGCAGATTCACACTTACCCTATAACTACATGAAACAAGAGGGGAACAAACACCACTTTAATTTACAGCCGCAGATTCACACTTACCCTATAACTACATGAAACAAGAGGGGAACACACACCACTTTAATTTACAGCCGCAGATTCACACTTACCCTGTAACTACATGAAACAAGAGGGGAACAAACACCACTTTAATTTACAGCCGCAGATTCACACTTACCCTATAACTACATGAAACAAGAGGGGAACAAACACCACTTTAATTTACAGCCCCAGATTCACACTTACCCTGTAACTACATGAAACAAGAGGGGAACAAACACCACTTTAATTTACAGCAGCAGATTCACACTTACCCTGTAACTACATGAAACAAGAGGAGAACAAACACAACTTTAATTTACAGCCCCAGATTCACACTTACCCTGTAACTACATGAAACAAGAGGAGAACAAACACCACTTTAATTTACAGCCCCAGATTCACACTTACCCTGTAACTACATGAAACAAGAGGAGAACAAACACCACTTTAATTTACAGCAGCAGATTCACACTTACCCTGTAACTACATGAAACAAGAGGGGAACAAACACCACTTTAATTTACAGCAGCAGATTCACACTTACCCTGTAACTACATGAAACAAGAGGAGAACAAACACCACTTTAATTTACAGCCCCAGATTCACACTTACCCTATAACTACATGAAACAAGAGGGGAACAAACACCACTTTAATTTACAGCCCCAGATTCACACTTACCCTGTAACTACATGAAACAAGAGGAGAACAAACACCACTTTAATTTACAGCCCCAGATTCACACTTACCCTGTAACTACATGAAATAAGAGGAGAACAAACACCACTTTAATTTACAGCCCCAGATTCACACTTACCCTGTAACTACATGAAACAAGAGGGGAACACACACCACTTTAATTTACAGCAGCAGATTCACACTTACCCTGTAACTACATGAAACAAGAGGAGAACAAACACCACTTTAATTTACAGCCCCAGATTCACACTTACCCTATAACTACATGAAACAAGAGGGGAACAAACACCACTTTAATTTACAGCCCCAGATTCACACTTACCCTGTAACTACATGAAACAAGAGGGGAACAAACACCACTTTAATTTACAGCCCCAGATTCACACTTACCCTATAACTACATGAAACAAGAGGGGAACAAACACCACTTTAATTTACAGCAGCAGATTCACACATACCCTGTAACTACATGAAACAAGAGGAGAACAAACACCACTTTAATTTACAGCAGCAGATTCACACTTACCCTGTAACTACATGAAACAAGAGGGGAACAAACACCACTTTAATTTACAGCCCCAGATTCACACTTACCCTGTAACTACATGAAACAAGAGGAGAACAAAAACCACTTTAATTTACAGCAGCAGATTCACACTTACCCTGTAACTACATGAAACAAGAGGGGAACAAACACCACTTTAATTTACAGCCCCAGATTCACACTTACCCTGTAACTACATGAAACAAGAGGGGAACACACACCACTTTAATTTACAGCAGCAGATTCACACTTACCCTGTAACTACATGAAACAAGAGGAGAACAAACACCACTTTAATTTACAGCCCCAGATTCACACTTACCCTATAACTACATGAAACAAGAGGGGAACAAACACCACTTTAATTTACAGCCCCAGATTCACACTTACCCTGTAACTACATGAAACAAGAGGGGAACAAACACCACTTTAATTTACAGCCCCAGATTCACACTTACCCTATAACTACATGAAACAAGAGGGGAACAAACACCACTTTAATTTACAGCAGCAGATTCACACTTACCCTGTAACTACATGAAACAAGAGGAGAACAAACACCACTTTAATTTACAGCCCCAGATTCACACTTACCCTGTAACTACATGAAACAAGAGGGGAACAAACACCACTTTAATTTACAGCCCCAGATTCACACTTACCCTGTAACTACATGAAACAAGAGGGGAACACACACCACTTTAATTTACAGCCGCAGATTCACACTTACCCTGTAACTACATGAAACAAGAGGGGAACAAACACCACTTTAATTTACAGCCGCAGATTCACACTTACCCTGTAACTACATGAAACAAGAGGGGAACAAACACCACTTTAATTTACAGCCACAGATTCACACTTACCCTGTAACTACATGAAACAAGAGGAGAACAAACACCACTTTAATTTACAGCCCCAGATTCACACTTACCCTGTAACTACATGAAACAAGAGGAGAACAAACACCACTTTAATTTACAGCAGCAGATTCACACTTACCCTGTAACTACATGAAACAAGAGGGGAACACACACCACTTTAATTTACAGCAGCAGATTCACACTTACCCTGTAACTACATGAAACAAGAGGGGAACAAACACCACTTTAATTTACAGCCCCAGATTCACACTTACCCTGTAACTACATGAAACAAGAGGAGAACAAACACCACTTTAATTTACAGCCCCAGATTCACACTTACCCTGTAACTACATGAAACAAGAGGGGAACAAACACCACTTTAATTTACAGCAGCAGATTCACACTTACCCTGTAACTACATGAAACAAGAGGGGAACAAACACCACTTTAATTTACAGCCCCAGATTCACACTTACCCTGTAACTACATGAAACAAGAGGGGAACAAACACCACTTTAATTTACAGCCCCAGATTCACACTTACCCTGTAACTACATGAAACAAGAGGGGAACAAACACCACTTTAATTTACAGCAGCAGATTCACACTTACCCTGTAACTACATGAAACAAGAGGAGAACAAACACCACTTTAATTTACAGCCCCAGATTCACACTTACCCTGTAACTACATGAAACAAGAGGAGAACAAACACCACTTTAATTTACAGCAGCAGATTCACACTTACCCTGTAACTACATGAAACAAGAGGGGAACAAACACCACTTTAATTTACAGCAGCAGATTCACACTTACCCTGTAACTACATGAAACAAGAGGAGAACAAACACCACTTTAATTTACAGCCCCAGATTCACACTTACCCTATAACTACATGAAACAAGAGGGGAACAAACACCACTTTAATTTACAGCCCCAGATTCACACTTACCCTGTAATTTACAGGGTAATTTGTTCCCCTCTTGTTTCATGTAGTTACAGGGTAAGTGTGAATCTGCTGCTGTAAATTAAAGTGGTGTTTGTTCCCCTCTTGTTTCATGTAGTTACAGGGGAACACACACCACTTTAATTTACAGCAGCAGATTCACACTTACCCTGTAACTACATGAAACAAGAGGAGAACAAACACCACTTTAATTTACAGCCCCAGATTCACACTTACCCTATAACTACATGAAACAAGAGGGGAACAAACACCACTTTAATTTACAGCCCCAGATTCACACTTACCCTGTAACTACATGAAACAAGAGGGGAACAAACACCACTTTAATTTACAGCCCCAGATTCACACTTACCCTATAACTACATGAAACAAGAGGGGAACAAACACCACTTTAATTTACAGCCCCAGATTCACACTTACCCTGTAACTACATGAAACAAGAGGGGAACAAACACCACTTTAATTTACAGCCCCAGATTCACACTTACCCTGTAACTACATGAAACAAGAGGGGAACAAACACCACTTTAATTTACAGCCCCAGATTCACACTTACCCTGTAACTACATGAAACAAGAGGGGAACAAACACCACTTTAATTTACAGCCCCAGATTCACACTTACCCTGTAACTACATGAAACAAGAGGGGAACAAACACCACTTTAATTTACAGCCCCAGATTCACACTTACCCTGTAACTACATGAAACAAGAGGGGAACAAACACCACTTTAATTTACAGCAGCAGATTCACACTTACCCTGCAACTACATGAAACAAGAGGGGAACACACACCACTTTAATTTACAGCCGCAGATTCACACTTACCCTGTAACTACATGAAACAAGAGGAGAACAAACACCACTTTAATTTACAGCCGCAGATTCACACTTACCCTGTAACTACATGAAACAAGAGGAGAACAAACACCACTTTAATTTACAGCCCCAGATTCACACTTACCCTGTAACTACATGAAACAAGAGGGGAACAAACACCACTTTAATTTACAGCAGCAGATTCACACTTACCCTGTAACTACATGAAACAAGAGGGGAACAAACACCACTTTAATTTACAGCAGCAGATTCACACTTACCCTGTAACTACATGAAACAAGAGGGGAACAAACACCACTTTAATTTACAGCAGCAGATTCACACTTACCCTGTAACTACATGAAACAAGAGGGGAACAAACACCACTTTAATTTACAGCCCCAGATTCACACTTACCCTGTAACTACATGAAACAAGAGGAGAACAAACACCACTTTAATTTACAGCAGCAGATTCACACTTACCCTGTAACTACATGAAACAAGAGGGGAACAAACACCACTTTAATTTACAGCCCCAGATTCACACTTACCCTGTAACTACATGAAACAAGAGGGGAACACACACCACTTTAATTTACAGCCGCAGATTCACACTTACCCTGTAACTACATGAAACAAGAGGGGAACAAACACCACTTTAATTTACAGCAGCAGATTCACACTTACCCTGTAACTACATGAAACAAGAGGAGAACAAACACCACTTTAATTTACAGCAGCAGATTCACACTTACCCTGTAACTACATGAAACAAGAGGGGAACAAACACCACTTTAATTTACAGCAGCAGATTCACACTTACCCTGTAACTACATGAAACAAGAGGAGAACAAACACCACTTTAATTTACAGCCCCAGATTCACACTTACCCCGTAACTACATGAAACAAGAGGAGAACAAACACCACTTTAATTTACAGCCCCAGATTCACACTTACCCCGTAACTACATGAAACAAGAGGGGAACAAACACCACTTTAATTTACAGCCCCAGATTCACACTTACCCTGTAACTACATGAAACAAGAGGAGAACAAACACCACTTTAATTTACAGCCCAGATTCACACTTACCCTGTAACTACATGAAACAAGAGGGGAACAAACACCACTTTAATTTACGGCAGCAGATTCACACTTACCCTGTAACTACATGAAACAAGAGGAGAACAAACACCACTTTAATTTACAGCAGCAGATTCACACTTACCCTGTAACTACATGAAACAAGAGGGGAACAAACACCACTTTTATTTACAGCAGCAGATTCACACTTACCCTGTAACTACATGAAACAAGAGGGGAACAAACACCACTTTAATTTACAGCAGCAGATTCACACTTACCCTGTAACTACATGAAACAAGAGGGGAACAAACACCACTTTAATTTACAGCAGCAGATTCACACTTACCCTGTAACTACATGAAACAAGAGGAGAACAAACACCACTTTAATTTACAGCCGCAGATTCACACTTACCCTGTAACTACATGAAACAAGAGGGGAACAAACACCACTTAAATTTACAGCCCCAGATTCACACATACCCTGTAACTACATGAAACAAGAGGAGAACAAACACCACTTTAATTTACAGCAGCAGATTCACACTTACCCTGTAACTACATGAAACAAGAGGAGAACAAACACCACTTTAATTTACAGCCACAGATTCACACTTACCCTGTAACTACATGAAACAAGAGGGGAACACACACCACTTTAATTTACAGCCGCAGATTCACACTTACCCTGTAACTACATGAAACAAGAGGGGAACAAACACCACTTTAATTTACAGCAGCAGATTCACACTTACCCTGTAACTACATGAAACAAGAGAAGAACAAACACCACTTTAATTTACAGCAGCAGATTCACACTTACCCTGTAACTACATGAAACAAGAGGAGAACAAACACCACTTTAATTTACAGCCCCAGATTCACACTTACCCTGTAACTACATGAAACAAGAGGAGAACAAACACCACTTTAATTTACAGCCCCAGATTCACACTTACCCTGTAACTACATGAAACAAGAGGAGAACAAACACCACTTTAATTTACAGCAGCAGATTCACACTTACCCTGTAACTACATGAAACAAGAGGAGAACAAACACCACTTTAATTTACAGCAGCAGATTCACACTTACCCTGTAACTACATGAAACAAGAGGAGAACAAACACCACTTTAATTTACAGCCCCAGATTCACACTTACCCTGTAACTACATGAAACAAGAGGAGAACAAACACCACTTTAATTTACAGCAGCAGATTCACACTTACCCTGTAACTACATGAAACAAGAGGAGAACAAACACCACTTTAATTTACAGCCCCAGATTCACACTTACCCTGTAACTACATGAAACAAGAGGAGAACAAACACCACTTTAATTTACAGCCCCAGATTCACACTTACCCTATAACTACATGAAACAAGAGGAGAACAAACACCACTTTAATTTACAGCCGCAGATTCACACTTACCCTGTAACTACATGAAACAAGAGGGGAACAAACACCACTTTAATTTACAGCTGCAGATTCACACTTACCCTATAACTACATGAAACAAGAGGAGAACAAACACCACTTTAATTTACAGCCGCAGATTCACACTTACCCTGTAACTACATGAAACAAGAGGAGAACAAACACCACTTTAATTTACAGCTGCAGATTCACACTTACCCTATAACTACATGAAACAAGAGGAGAACAAACACCACTTTAATTTACAGCCCCAGATTCACACTTACCCTGTAACTACATGAAACAAGAGGAGAACAAACACCACTTTAATTTACAGCCGCAGATTCACACTTACCCTATAACTACATGAAACAAGAGGAGAACAAACACCACTTTAATTTACAGCCGCAGATTCACACTTACCCTGTAACTACATGAAACAAGAGGGGAACAAACACCACTTTAATTTACAGCTGCAGATTCACACTTACCCTATAACTACATGAAACAAGAGGG
This sequence comes from Pseudorasbora parva, assembly GCF_024679245.1. Classification (NCBI taxonomy): domain Eukaryota; kingdom Metazoa; phylum Chordata; class Actinopteri; order Cypriniformes; family Gobionidae; genus Pseudorasbora; species Pseudorasbora parva. The sequence continues at coordinate 437,138 of NC_090196.1, forward strand.
GAACAAACACCACTTTAATTTACAGCAGCAGATTCACACTTACCCTGTAACTACATGAAACAAGAGGAGAACAAACACCACTTTAATTTACAGCAGCAGATTCACACTTACCCTGTAACTACATGAAACAAGAGGAGAACAAACACCACTTTAATTTACAGCCCCAGATTCACACTTACCCTGTAACTACATGAAACAAGAGGGGAACAAACACCACTTTAATTTACAGCTGCAGATTCACACTTACCCTGTAACTACATGAAACAAGAGGAGAACAAACACCACTTTAATTTACAGCAGCAGATTCACACTTACCCTGTAACTACATGAAACAAGAGGAGAACAAACACCACTTTAATTTACAGCCGCAGATTCACACTTACCCTGTAACTACATGAAACAAGAGGAGAACAAACACCACTTTAATTTACAGCAGCAGATTCACACTTACCCTGTTACTACATGAAACAAGAGGAGAACAAACACCACTTTAATTTACAGCAGCAGATTCACACTTACCCTGTAACTACATGAAACAAGAGGGGAACAAACACCACTTTAATTTACAGCCCCAGATTCACACTTACCCTGTAACTACATGAAACAAGAGGGGAACAAACACCACTTTAATTTACAGCTGCAGATTCACACTTACCCTGTAACTACATGAAACAAGAGGGGAACAAACACCACTTTAATTTACAGCCCCAGATTCACACTTACCCTGTAACTACATGAAACAAGAGGGGAACACACACCACTTTAATTTACAGCCCCAGATTCACACTTACCCTGTAACTACATGAAACAAGAGGAGAACAAACACCACTTTAATTTACAGCCCCAGATTCACACTTACCCTGTAACTACATGAAACAAGAGGGGAACAAACACCACTTTAATTTACAGCCCCAGATTCACACTTACCCTGTAACTACATGAAACAAGAGGAGAACAAACACCACTTTAATTTACAGCCCCAGATTCACACTTACCCTGTAACTACATGAAACAAGAGGGGAACAAACACCACTTTAATTTACAGCCCCAGATTCACACTTACCCTGTAACTACATGAAACAAGAGGAGAACAAACACCACTTTAATTTACAGCCGCAGATTCACACTTACCCTGTAACTACATGAAACAAGAGGAGAACAAACACCACTTTAATTTACAGCAGCAAATTCACACTTACCCTGTAACTACATGAAACAAGAGGAGAACAAACACCACTTTAATTTACAGCCCCAGATTCACACTTACCCTGTAACTACATGAAACAAGAGGAGAACAAACACCACTTTAATTTACAGCAGCAGATTCACACTTACCCTGTAACTACATGAAACAAGAGGGGAACAAACACCACTTTAATTTACAGCTGCAGATTCACACTTACCCTGTAACTACATGAAACAAGAGGAGAACAAACACCACTTTAATTTACAGCAGCAGATTCACACTTACCCTGTAACTACATGAAACAAGAGGGGAACACACACCACTTTAATTTACAGCAGCAGATTCACACTTACCCTGTAACTACATGAAACAAGAGGAGAACAAACACCACTTTAATTTACAGCAGCAGATTCACACTTACCCTGTAACTACATGAAACAAGAGGAGAACAAACACCACTTTAATTTACAGCCCCAGATTCACACTTACCCTGTAACTACATGAAACAAGAGGGGAACAAACACCACTTTAATTTACAGCCCCAGATTCACACTTACCCTGTAACTACATGAAACAAGAGGAGAACAAACACCACTTTAATTTACAGCAGCAGATTCACACTTACCCTGTAACTACATGAAACAAGAGGAGAACAAACACCACTTTAATTTACAGCAGCAGATTCACACTTACCCTGTAACTACATGAAACAAGAGGAGAATAAACACCACTTTAATTTACAGCTGCAGATTCACACTTACCCTGTAACTACATGAAACAAGAGGAGAACAAACACCACTTTAATTTACAGCAGCAGATTCACACTTACCCTGTAACTACATGAAACAAGAGGAGAACAAACACCACTTTAATTTACAGCAGCAGATTCACACTTACCCTGTAACTACATGAAACAAGAGGGGAACACACACCACTTTAATTTACAGCAGCAGATTCACACTTACCCTGTAACTACATGAAACAAGAGGGGAACAAACACCACTTTAATTTACAGCCCCAGATTCACACTTACCCTGTAACTACATGAAACAAGAGGAGAACAAACACCACTTTAATTTACAGCCCCAGATTCACACTTACCCTGTAACTACATGAAACAAGAGGGGAACAAACACCACTTTAATTTACAGCAGCAGATTCACACTTACCCTGTAACTACATGAAACAAGAGGGGAACAAACACCACTTTAATTTACAGCCCCAGATTCACACTTACCCTGTAACTACATGAAACAAGAGGGGAACAAACACCACTTTAATTTACAGCCCCAGATTCACACTTACCCTGTAACTACATGAAACAAGAGGGGAACAAACACCACTTTAATTTACAGCCCCAGATTCACACTTACCCTGTAACTACATGAAACAAGAGGGGAACAAACACCACTTTAATTTACAGCCGCAGATTCACACTTACCCTGTAACTACATGAAACAAGAGGGGAACAAACACCACTTTAATTTACAGCCACAGATTCACACTTACCCTGTAACTACATGAAACAAGAGGAGAACAAACACCACTTTAATTTACAGCCCCAGATTCACACTTACCCTGTAACTACATGAAACAAGAGGAGAACAAACACCACTTTAATTTACAGCAGCAGATTCACACTTACCCTGTAACTACATGAAACAAGAGGGGAACACACACCACTTTAATTTACAGCAGCAGATTCACACTTACCCTGTAACTACATGAAACAAGAGGGGAACAAACACCACTTTAATTTACAGCCCCAGATTCACACTTACCCTGTAACTACATGAAACAAGAGGAGAACAAACACCACTTTAATTTACAGCCCCAGATTCACACTTACCCTGTAACTACATGAAACAAGAGGGGAACAAACACCACTTTAATTTACAGCAGCAGATTCACACTTACCCTGTAACTACATGAAACAAGAGGGGAACAAACACCACTTTAATTTACAGCCCCAGATTCACACTTACCCTGTAACTACATGAAACAAGAGGGGAACAAACACCACTTTAATTTACAGCCCCAGATTCACACTTACCCTGTAACTACATGAAACAAGAGGAGAACAAACACCACTTTAATTTACAGCAGCAGATTCACACTTACCCTGTAACTACATGAAACAAGAGGGGAACACACACCACTTTAATTTACAGCCGCAGATTCACACTTACCCTGTAACTACATGAAACAAGAGGGGAACAAACACCACTTTAATTTACAGCCGCAGATTCACACTTACCCTGTAACTACATGAAACAAGAGGGGAACAAACACCACTTTAATTTACAGCAGCAGATTCACACTTACCCTGTAACTACATGAAACAAGAGGAGAACAAACACCACTTTAATTTACAGCCGCAGATTCACACTTACCCTATAACTACATGAAACAAGAGGGGAACAAACACCACTTTAATTTACAGCCGCAGATTCACACTTACCCTATAACTACATGAAACAAGAGGGGAACAAACACCACTTTAATTTACAGCCGCAGATTCACACTTACCCTATAACTACATGAAACAAGAGGGGAACAAACACCACTTTAATTTACAGCCGCAGATTCACACTTACCCTATAACTACATGAAACAAGAGGGGAACACACACCACTTTAATTTACAGCCGCAGATTCACACTTACCCTGTAACTACATGAAACAAGAGGGGAACAAACACCACTTTAATTTACAGCCGCAGATTCACACTTACCTTATAACTACATGAAACAAGAGGGGAACAAACACCACTTTAATTTACAGCCCCCAGATTCACACTTACCCTGTAACTACATGAAACAAGAGGGGAACAAACACCACTTTAATTTACAGCAGCAGATTCACACTTACCCTGTAACTACATGAAACAAGAGGAGAACAAACACCACTTTAATTTACAGCCCCAGATTCACACTTACCCTGTAACTACATGAAACAAGAGGGGAACACACACCACTTTAATTTACAGCCCCAGATTCACACTTACCCTGTAACTACATGAAACAAGAGGGGAACAAACACCACTTTAATTTACAGCAGCAGATTCACACTTACCCTGTAACTACATGAAACAAGAGGAGAACAAACACCACTTTAATTTACAGCAGCAGATTCACACTTACCCTGTAACTACATGAAACAAGAGGGGAACACACACCACTTTAATTTACAGCCCCAGATTCACACTTACCCTGTAACTACATGAAACAAGAGGGGAACAAACACCACTTTAATTTACAGCCCCAGATTCACACTTACCCTGTAACTACATGAAACAAGAGGAGAACAAACACCACTTTAATTTACAGCCCCAGATTCACACTTACCCTGTAACTACATGAAACAAGAGGGGAACACACACCACTTTAATTTACAGCCGCAGATTCACACTTACCCTGTAACTACATGAAACAAGAGGGGAACAAACACCACTTTAATTTACAGCCCCAGATTCACACTTACCCTGTAACTACATGAAACAAGAGGGGAACAAACACCACTTTAATTTACAGCCCCAGATTCACACTTACCCTGTAACTACATGAAACAAGAGGGGAACACACACCACTTTAATTTACAGCCGCAGATTCACACTTACCCTGTAACTACATGAAACAAGAGGGGAACAAACACCACTTTAATTTACAGCCGCAGATTCACACTTACCTTATAACTACATGAAACAAGAGGGGAACAAACACCACTTTAATTTACAGCCCCAGATTCACACTTACCCTGTAACTACATGAAACAAGAGGGGAACAAACACCACTTTAATTTACAGCAGCAGATTCACACTTACCCTGTAACTACATGAAACAAGAGGAGAACAAACACCACTTTAATTTACAGCCCCAGATTCACACTTACCCTGTAACTACATGAAACAAGAGGGGAACACACACCACTTTAATTTACAGCCCCAGATTCACACTTACCCTGTAACTACATGAAACAAGAGGGGAACAAACACCACTTTAATTTACAGCAGCAGATTCACACTTACCCTGTAACTACATGAAACAAGAGGAGAACAAACACCACTTTAATTTACAGCAGCAGATTCACACTTACCCTGTAACTACATGAAACAAGAGGGGAACACACACCACTTTAATTTACAGCCCCAGATTCACACTTACCCTGTAACTACATGAAACAAGAGGGGAACAAACACCACTTTAATTTACAGCCCCAGATTCACACTTACCCTGTAACTACATGAAACAAGAGGAGAACAAACACCACTTTAATTTACAGCCCCAGATTCACACTTACCCTGTAACTACATGAAACAAGAGGGGAACAAACACCACTTTAATTTACAGCAGCAGATTCACACTTACCCTGTAACTACATGAAACAAGAGGGGAACAAACACCACTTTAATTTACAGCCCCAGATTCACACTTACCCTGTAACTACATGAAACAAGAGGGGAACAAACACCACTTTAATTTACAGCCCCAGATTCACACTTACCCTGTAACTACATGAAACAAGAGGGGAACACACACCACTTTAATTTACAGCCGCAGATTCACACTTACCCTGTAACTACATGAAACAAGAGGGGAACAAACACCACTTTAATTTACAGCCGCAGATTCACACTTACCCTATAACTACATGAAACAAGAGGAGAACAAACACCACTTTAATTTACAGCAGCAGATTCACACTTACCCTGTAACTACATGAAACAAGAGGAGAACAAACACCACTTTAATTTACAGCCGCAGATTCACACTTACCCTGTAACTACATGAAACAAGAGGGGAACAAACACCACTTTAATTTACAGCCACAGATTCACACTTACCCTGTAACTACATGAAACAAGAGGAGAACAAACACCACTTTAATTTACAGCCCCAGATTCACACTTACCCTGTAACTACATGAAACAAGAGGAGAACAAACACCACTTTAATTTACAGCAGCAGATTCACACTTACCCTGTAACTACATGAAACAAGAGGGGAACACACACCACTTTAATTTACAGCAGCAGATTCACACTTACCCTGTAACTACATGAAACAAGAGGGGAACAAACACCACTTTAATTTACAGCCCCAGATTCACACTTACCCTGTAACTACATGAAACAAGAGGAGAACAAACACCACTTTAATTTACAGCCCCAGATTCACACTTACCCTGTAACTACATGAAACAAGAGGGGAACAAACACCACTTTAATTTACAGCAGCAGATTCACACTTACCCTGTAACTACATGAAACAAGAGGGGAACAAACACCACTTTAATTTACAGCCCCAGATTCACACTTACCCTGTAACTACATGAAACAAGAGGGGAACAAACACCACTTTAATTTACAGCCCCAGATTCACACTTACCCTGTAACTACATGAAACAAGAGGGGAACACACACCACTTTAATTTACAGCCGCAGATTCACACTTACCCTGTAACTACATGAAACAAGAGGGGAACAAACACCACTTTAATTTACAGCCGCAGATTCACACTTACCCTGTAACTACATGAAACAAGAGGGGAACAAACACCACTTTAATTTACAGCAGCAGATTCACACTTACCCTGTAACTACATGAAACAAGAGGAGAACAAACACCACTTTAATTTACAGCCGCAGATTCACACTTACCCTATAACTACATGAAACAAGAGGGGAACAAACACCACTTTAATTTACAGCCGCAGATTCACACTTACCCTATAACTACATGAAACAAGAGGGGAACAAACACCACTTTAATTTACAGCCGCAGATTCACACTTACCCTATAACTACATGAAACAAGAGGGGAACAAACACCACTTTAATTTACAGCCGCAGATTCACACTTACCCTATAACTACATGAAACAAGAGGGGAACAAACACCACTTTAATTTACAGCCGCAGATTCACACTTACCCTATAACTACATGAAACAAGAGGGGAACACACACCACTTTAATTTACAGCCGCAGATTCACACTTACCCTGTAACTACATGAAACAAGAGGGGAACAAACACCACTTTATTTTACAGCTGCAGATTCACACTTACCTTATAACTACATGAAACAAGAGGGGAACAAACACCACTTTAATTTACAGCCCCAGATTCACACTTACCCTGTAACTACATGAAACAAGAGGAGAACAAACACCACTTTAATTTACAGCCCCAGATTCACACTTACCCTGTGACTACATGAAACAAGAGGGGAACAAACACCACTTTAATTTACAGCAGCAGATTCACACTTACCCTGTAACTACATGAAACAAGAGGAGAACAAACACCACTTTAATTTACAGCCCCAGATTCACACTTACCCTGTAACTACATGAAACAAGAGGGGAACAAACACCACTTTAATTTACAGCAGCAGATTCACACTTACCCTGTAACTACATGAAACAAGAGGAGAACAAACACCACTTTAATTTACAGCAGCAGATTCACACTTACCCTGTAACTACATGAAACAAGAGGAGAACAAACACCACTTTAATTTACAGCCCCAGATTCACACTTACCCTGTAACTACATGAAACAAGAGGGGAACAAACACCACTTTAATTTACAGCAGCAGATTCACACTTACCCTGTAACTACATGAAACAAGAGGAGAACAAACACCACTTTAATTTACAGCCCCAGATTCACACTTACCCTGTAACTACATGAAACAAGAGGGGAACAAACACCACTTTAATTTACAGCAGCAGATTCACACTTACCCTGTAACTACATGAAACAAGAGGAGAACAAACACCACTTTAATTTACAGCAGCAGATTCACACTTACCCTGTAACTACATGAAACAAGAGGGGAACACACACCACTTTAATTTACAGCCCCAGATTCACACTTACCCTGTAACTACATGAAACAAGAGGGGAACACACACCACTTTAATTTACAGCCGCAGATTCACACTTACCCTGTAACTACATGAAACAAGAGGAGAACAAACACCACTTTAATTTACAGCAGCAGATTCACACTTACCCTGTAACTACATGAAACAAGAGGAGAACAAACACCACTTTAATTTACAGCCCCAGATTCACACTTACCCTGTAACTACATGAAACAAGAGGAGAACAAACACCACTTTAATTTACAGCAGCAGATTCACACTTACCCTGTAACTACATGAAACAAGAGGGGAACAAACACCACTTTAATTTACAGCAGCAGATTCACACTTACCCTGTAACTACATGAAACAAGAGGAGAACAAACACCACTTTAATTTACAGCCCCAGATTCACACTTACCCTATAACTACATGAAACAAGAGGGGAACAAACACCACTTTAATTTACAGCCCCAGATTCACACTTACCCTGTAACTACATGAAATAAGAGGAGAACAAACACCACTTTAATTTACAGCCCCAGATTCACACTTACCCTGTAACTACATGAAACAAGAGGGGAACACACACCACTTTAATTTACAGCAGCAGATTCACACTTACCCTGTAACTACATGAAACAAGAGGAGAACAAACACCACTTTAATTTACAGCCCCAGATTCACACTTACCCTATAACTACATGAAACAAGAGGGGAACAAACACCACTTTAATTTACAGCCCCAGATTCACACTTACCCTGTAACTACATGAAATAAGAGGAGAACAAACACCACTTTAATTTACAGCCCAGATTCACACTTACCCTGTAACTACATGAAACAAGAGGAGAACAAACACCACTTTAATTTACAGCAGCAGATTCACACTTACCCTGTAACTACATGAAACAAGAGGGGAACAAACACCACTTTAATTTACAGCCCCAGATTCACACTTACCCTGTAACTACATGAAACAAGAGGGGAACAAACACCACTTTAATTTACAGCCCCAGATTCACACTTACCCTATAACTACATGAAACAAGAGGAGAACAAACACCACTTTAATTTACAGCAGCAGATTCACACTTACCCTGTAACTACATGAAACAAGAGGGGAACAAACACCACTTTAATTTACAGCCCCAGATTCACACTTACCCTGTAACTACATGAAACAAGAGGAGAACAAACACCACTTTAATTTACAGCAGCAGATTCACACTTACCCTGTAACTACATGAAACAAGAGGGGAACAAACACCACTTTAATTTACAGCCCCAGATTCACACTTACCCTGTAACTACATGAAACAAGAGGGGAACACACACCACTTTAATTTACAGCAGCAGATTCACACTTACCCTGTAACTACATGAAACAAGAGGAGAACAAACACCACTTTAATTTACAGCCCCAGATTCACACTTACCCTATAACTACATGAAACAAGAGGGGAACAAACACCACTTTAATTTACAGCCCCAGATTCACACTTACCCTGTAACTACATGAAACAAGAGGGGAACAAACACCACTTTAATTTACAGCCCCAGATTCACACTTACCCTGTAACTACATGAAACAAGAGGGGAACAAACACCACTTTAATTTACAGCCCCAGATTCACACTTACCCTGTAACTACATGAAACAAGAGGGGAACAAACACCACTTTAATTTACAGCCCCAGATTCACACTTACCCTGTAACTACATGAAACAAGAGGGGAACAAACACCACTTTAATTTACAGCCCCAGATTCACACTTACCCTGTAACTACATGAAACAAGAGGGGAACAAACACCACTTTAATTTACAGCCCCAGATTCACACTTACCCTGTAACTACATGAAACAAGAGGGGAACAAACACCACTTTAATTTACAGCAGCAGATTCACACTTACCCTGCAACTACATGAAACAAGAGGGGAACACACACCACTTTAATTTACAGCCGCAGATTCACACTTACCCTGTAACTACATGAAACAAGAGGAGAACAAACACCACTTTAATTTACAGCCGCAGATTCACACTTACCCTGTAACTACATGAAACAAGAGGGGAACAAACACCACTTTAATTTACAGCAGCAGATTCACACTTACCCTGTAACTACATGAAACAAGAGGGGAACAAACACCACTTTAATTTACAGCAGCAGATTCACACTTACCCTGTAACTACATGAAACAAGAGGGGAACAAACACCACTTTAATTTACAGCAGCAGATTCACACTTACCCTGTAACTACATGAAACAAGAGGAGAACAAACACCACTTTAATTTACAGCAGCAGATTCACACTTACCCTGTAACTACATGAAACAAGAGGAGAACAAACACCACTTTAATTTACAGCAGCAGATTCACACTTACCCTGTAACTACATGAAACAAGAGGGGAACAAACACCACTTTAATTTACAGCCCCAGATTCACACTTACACTGTAACTACATGAAACAAGAGGGGAACACACACCACTTTAATTTACAGCCGCAGATTCACACTTACCCTGTAACTACATGAAACAAGAGGGGAACAAACACCACTTTAATTTACAGCAGCAGATTCACACTTACCCTGTAACTACATGAAACAAGAGGGGAACAAACACCACTTTAATTTACAGCAGCAGATTCACACTTACCCTGTAACTACATGAAACAAGAGGAGAACAAACACCACTTTAATTTACAGCAGCAGATTCACACTTACCCTGTAACTACATGAAACAAGAGGGGAACAAACACCACTTTAATTTACAGCCCCAGATTCACACTTACCCTGTAACTACATGAAACAAGAGGGGAACACACACCACTTTAATTTACAGCCGCAGATTCACACTTACCCTGTAACTACATGAAACAAGAGGAGAACAAACACCACTTTAATTTACAGCCCCAGATTCACACTTACCCTGTAACTACATGAAACAAGAGGAGAACAAACACCACTTTAATTTACAGCAGCAGATTCACACTTACCCTGTAACTACATGAAACAAGAGGGGAACAAACACCACTTTAATTTACAGCAGCAGATTCACACTTACCCTGTAACTACATGAAACAAGAGGAGAACAAACACCACTTTAATTTACAGCCCCAGATTCACACTTACCCCGTAACTACATGAAACAAGAGGAGAACAAACACCACTTTAATTTACAGCCCCAGATTCACACTTACCCCGTAACTACATGAAACAAGAGGGGAACAAACACCACTTTAATTTACAGCCCCAGATTCACACTTACCCTGTAACTACATGAAACAAGAGGAGAACAAACACCACTTTAATTTACAGCCCAGATTCACACTTACCCTGTAACTACATGAAACAAGAGGGGAACAAACACCACTTTAATTTACAGCAGCAGATTCACACTTACCCTGTAACTACATGAAACAAGAGGAGAACAAACACCACTTTAATTTACAGCCCAGATTCACACTTACCCTGTAACTACATGAAACAAGAGGGGAACAAACACCACTTTAATTTACAGCAGCAGATTCACACTTACCCTGTAACTACATGAAACAAGAGGGGAACAAACACCACTTTAATTTACGGCAGCAGATTCACACTTACCCTGTAACTACATGAAACAAGAGGAGAACAAACACCACTTTAATTTACAGCAGCAGATTCACACTTACCCTGTAACTACATGAAACAAGAGGGGAACAAACACCACTTTAATTTACAGCAGCAGATTCACACTTACCCTGTAACTACATGAAACAAGAGGGGAACAAACACCACTTTAATTTACAGCAGCAGATTCACACTTACCCTGTAACTACATGAAACAAGAGGAGAACAAACACCACTTTAATTTACAGCCGCAGATTCACACTTACCCTGTAACTACATGAAACAAGAGGGGAACAAACACCACTTAAATTTACAGCCCCAGATTCACACATACCCTGTAACTACATGAAACAAGAGGAGAACAAACACCACTTTAATTTACAGCAGCAGATTCACACTTACCCTGTAACTACATGAAACAAGAGGGGAACAAACACCACTTTAATTTACAGCAGCAGATTCACACTTACCCTGTAACTACATGAAACAAGAGGAGAACAAACACCACTTTAATTTACAGCCACAGATTCACACTTACCCTGTAACTACATGAAACAAGAGGGGAACACACACCACTTTAATTTACAGCCGCAGATTCACACTTACCCTGTAACTACATGAAACAAGAGGGGAACAAACACCACTTTAATTTACAGCAGCAGATTCACACTTACCCTGTAACTACATGAAACAAGAGGGGAACAAACACCACTTTAATTTACAGCAGCAGATTCACACTTACCCTGTAACTACATGAAACAAGAGGAGAACAAACACCACTTTAATTTACAGCCCCAGATTCACACTTACCCTGTAACTACATGAAACAAGAGGAGAACAAACACCACTTTAATTTACAGCCCCAGATTCACACTTACCCTGTAACTACATGAAACAAGAGGGGAACAAACACCACTTTAATTTACAGCAGCAGATTCACACTTACCCTGTAACTACATGAAACAAGAGGAGAACAAACACCACTTTAATTTACAGCAGCAGATTCACACTTACCCTGTAACTACATGAAACAAGAGGGGAACAAACACCACTTTAATTTACAGCCCCAGATTCACACTTACACTGTAACTACATGAAACAAGAGGGGAACAAACACCACTTTAATTTACAGCCGCAGATTCACACTTACCCTGTAACTACATGAAACAAGAGGGGAACAAACACCACTTTAATTTACAGCAGCAGATTCACACTTACCCTGTAACTACATGAAACAAGAGGGGAACAAACACCACTTTAATTTACAGCAGCAGATTCACACTTACCCTGTAACTACATGAAACAAGAGGAGAACAAACACCACTTTAATTTACAGCAGCAGATTCACACTTACCCTGTAACTACATGAAACAAGAGGGGAACAAACACCACTTTAATTTACAGCCGCAGATTCACACTTACCCTATAACTACATGAAACAAGAGGAGAACAAACACCACTTTAATTTACAGCCCCAGATTCACACTTACCCTGTAACTACATGAAACAAGAGGGGAACACACACCACTTTAATTTACAGCCGCAGATTCACACTTACCCTGTAACTACATGAAACAAGAGGAGAACAAACACCACTTTAATTTACAGCCCCAGATTCACACTTACCCTGTAACTACATGAAACAAGAGGAGAACAAACACCACTTTAATTTACAGCAGCAGATTCACACTTACCCTGTAACTACATGAAACAAGAGGGGAACAAACACCACTTTAATTTACAGCAGCAGATTCACACTTACCCTGTAACTACATGAAACAAGAGGAGAACAAACACCACTTTAATTTACAGCCCCAGATTCACACTTACCCCGTAACTACATGAAACAAGAGGAGAACAAACACCACTTTAATTTACAGCCCCAGATTCACACTTACCCCGTAACTACATGAAACAAGAGGGGAACAAACACCACTTTAATTTACAGCCCCAGATTCACACTTACCCTGTAACTACATGAAACAAGAGGAGAACAAACACCACTTTAATTTACAGCCCAGATTCACACTTAACCTGTAACTACATGAAACAAGAGGGGAACAAACACCACTTTAATTTACAGCAGCAGATTCACACTTACCCTGTAACTACATGAAACAAGAGGAGAACAAACACCACTTTAATTTACAGCCCAGATTCACACTTACCCTGTAACTACATGAAACAAGAGGGGAACAAACACCACTTTAATTTACAGCAGCAGATTCACACTTACCCTGTAACTACATGAAACAAGAGGGGAACAAACACCACTTTAATTTACGGCAGCAGATTCACACTTACCCTGTAACTACATGAAACAAGAGGAGAACAAACACCACTTTAATTTACAGCAGCAGATTCACACTTACCCTGTAACTACATGAAACAAGAGGGGAACAAACACCACTTTTATTTACAGCAGCAGATTCACACTTACCCTGTAACTACATGAAACAAGAGGGGAACAAACACCACTTTAATTTACAGCAGCAGATTCACACTTACCCTGTAACTACATGAAACAAGAGGGGAACAAACACCACTTTAATTTACAGCAGCAGATTCACACTTACCCTGTAACTACATGAAACAAGAGGAGAACAAACACCACTTTAATTTACAGCCGCAGATTCACACTTACCCTGTAACTACATGAAACAAGAGGGGAACAAACACCACTTAAATTTACAGCCCCAGATTCACACATACCCTGTAACTACATGAAACAAGAGGAGAACAAACACCACTTTAATTTACAGCAGCAGATTCACACTTACCCTGTAACTACATGAAACAAGAGGGGAACAAACACCACTTTAATTTACAGCAGCAGATTCACACTTACCCTGTAACTACATGAAACAAGAGGAGAACAAACACCACTTTAATTTACAGCCACAGATTCACACTTACCCTGTAACTACATGAAACAAGAGGGGAACACACACCACTTTAATTTACAGCCGCAGATTCACACTTACCCTGTAACTACATGAAACAAGAGGGGAACAAACACCACTTTAATTTACAGCAGCAGATTCACACTTACCCTGTAACTACATGAAACAAGAGGGGAACAAACACCACTTTAATTTACAGCAGCAGATTCACACTTACCCTGTAACTACATGAAACAAGAGGAGAACAAACACCACTTTAATTTACAGCCCCAGATTCACACTTACCCTGTAACTACATGAAACAAGAGGGGAACAAACACCACTTTAATTTACAGCCCCAGATTCACACTTACCCTGTAACTACATGAAACAAGAGAAGAACAAACACCACTTTAATTTACAGCAGCAGATTCACACTTACCCTGTAACTACATGAAACAAGAGGAGAACAAACACCACTTTAATTTACAGCCCCAGATTCACACTTACCCTGTAACTACATGAAACAAGAGGAGAACAAACACCACTTTAATTTACAGCCCCAGATTCACACTTACCCTGTAACTACATGAAACAAGAGGAGAACAAACACCACTTTAATTTACAGCAGCAGATTCACACTTACCCTGTAACTACATGAAACAAGAGGAGAACAAACACCACTTTAATTTACAGCAGCAGATTCACACTTACCCTGTAACTACATGAAACAAGAGGAGAACAAACACCACTTTAATTTACAGCCCCAGATTCACACTTACCCTGTAACTACATGAAACAAGAGGAGAACAAACACCACTTTAATTTACAGCAGCAGATTCACACTTACCCTGTAACTACATGAAACAAGAGGGGAACACACACCACTTTAATTTACAGCTGCAGATTCACACTTACCCTGTAACTACATGAAACAAGAGGGGAACACACACCACTTTAATTTACAGCCGCAGATTCACACTTACCCTGTAACTACATGAAACAAGAGGAGAACAAACACCACTTTAATTTACAGCCCCAGATTCACACTTACCCTGTAACTACATGAAACAAGAGGGGAACAGACACCACTTTAATTTACAGCTGCAGATTCACACTTACCCTGTGACTACATGAAACAAGAGAACAAACACCACTTTAATTTACAGCAGCAGATTCACACTTACCCTGTAACTACATGAAACAAGAGGAGAACAAACACCACTTTAATTTACAGCAGCAGATTCACACTTACCCTGTAACTACATGAAACAAGAGGAGAACAAACACCACTTTAATTTACAGCCGCAGATTCACACTTACCCTGTAACTACATGAAACAAGAGGAGAACAAACACCACTTTAATTTACAGCAGCAGATTCACACTTACCCTGTTACTACATGAAACAAGAGGAGAACAAACACCACTTTAATTTACAGCAGCAGATTCACACTTACCCTGTAACTACATGAAACAAGAGGGGAACAAACACCACTTTAATTTACAGCCGCAGATTCACACTTACCCTGTAACTACATGAAACAAGAGGAGAACAAACACCACTTTAATTTACAGCCCCAGATTCACACTTACCCTGTAACTACATGAAACAAGAGGGGAACAAACACCACTTTAATTTACAGCAGCAGATTCACACTTACCCTGTAACTACATGAAACAAGAGGGGAACAAACACCACTTTAATTTACAGCTGCAGATTCACACTTACCCTGTAACTACATGAAACAAGAGGGGAACAAACACCACTTTAATTTACAGCCCCAGATTCACACTTACCCTGTAACTACATGAAACAAGAGGAGAACAAACACCACTTTAATTTACAGCCCCAGATTCACACTTACCCTGTAACTACATGAAACAAGAGGGGAACAAACACCACTTTAATTTACAGCCCCAGATTCACACTTACCCTGTAACTACATGAAACAAGAGGGGAACAAACACCACTTTAATTTACAGCAGCAGATTCACACTTACCCTGTAACTACATGAAACAAGAGGGGAACAAACACCACTTTAATTTACAGCAGCAGATTCACACTTACCCTATAACTACATGAAACAAGAGGGGAACAAACACCACTTTAATTTACAGCCCCAGATTCACACTTACCCTGTAACTACATGAAACAAGAGGAGAACAAACACACCTTTAATTTACAGCCGCAGATTCACACTTACCCTGTAACTACATGAAACAAGAGGAGAACAAACACCACTTTAATTTACAGCAGCAAATTCACACTTACCCTGTAACTACATGAAACAAGAGGAGAACAAACACCACTTTAATTTACAGCAGCAGATTCACACTTACCCTGTAACTACATGGAACAAGAGGAGAACAAACACCACTTTAATTTACAGCAGCAGATTCACACTTACCCTGTAACTACATGAAACAAGAGGAGAACAAACACCACTTTAATTTACAGCAGCAGATTCACACTTACCCTGTAACTACATGAAACAAGAGGAGAACAAACACCACTTTAATTTACAGCAGCAGATTCACACTTACCCTATAACTACATGAAACAAGAGGGGAACAAACACCACTTTAATTTACAGCCCCAGATTCACACTTACCCTGTAACTACATGAAACAAGAGGGGAACAAACACCACTTTAATTTACAGCAGCAGATTCACACTTACCCTGTAACTACATGAAACAAGAGGAGAACAAACACCACTTTAATTTACAGCAGCAGATTCACACTTACCCTGTAACTACATGAAACAAGAGGAGAACAAACACCACTTTAATTTACAGCAGCAGATTCACACTTACCCTGTAACTACATGAAACAAGAGGGGAACAAACACCACTTTAATTTACAGCAGCAGATTCACACTTACCCTGTAACTACATGAAACAAGAGGGGAACAAACACCACTTTAATTTACAGCTGCAGATTCACACTTACCCTGTAACTACATGAAACAAGAGGAGAACAAACACCACTTTAATTTACAGCAGCAGATTCACACTTACCCTATAACTACATGAAACAAGAGGGGAACAAACACCACTTTAATTTACAGCTGCAGATTCACACTTACCCTGTAACTACATGAAACAAGAGGGGAACAAACACCACTTTAATTTACAGCTGCAGATTCACACTTACCCTGTAACTACATGAAACAAGAGGAGAACAAACACCACTTTAATTTACAGCAGCAGATTCACACTTACCCTGTATTTATTCAAAGTTAAGATACAAAAAAAATAATGTATCAATCAATCAATCAACTTTATTTATATAGCGCTTTTACAATCACGATTGTGTCAAAGCAGCTTCACAGTGTCAAACAGGATAATATTGCAAAAAAATGAGATTTGGCTGTACAGTCGTACTGGAGAAAACAGTGATGTTATCAGCTTGTTTTAATTTATCATATAGCGACAATGTTGGCAGATCAGTATTATAGTTTATAGAATTAAATAAGACCTAATTCATACATTTTATTTGTATAATTAGTTGAATAACTTTAATCATATTTTTAGTGTCCCCAACTGAGCAAGCCAAGCCAAAGGCGACAGTGGCAAGGAACCAAAACTCCATCGGGGCATGATGGAGAAAAATAAACCTTGGGAGAAACCAGACTCAGTCGGGGTGCCAGTTCTCCTCTGGCCTATTAACACACCGTGTAAGATTATTATTCTGGCAACCTTACAGGTCGGAAATCATATTAGATCCGAATATTCAAAATTTCAGGGTATCACGGAAGAGACAGATTTATTTAGGATGGGGCGTCGATTACACAAGAGTATGAATACATGAAAGATCGGAATTATTGCGCCGAAGACGGGTTTTGAGGGAAAAATTCGGAGGAGACACCATTTGACACGGCTCAGCAGACACTCCAGGATGCGTTGGTCATGTCCAGGCAGGTCCACCATCCGATCCGGACAGGGCCCAGATCCGGGATAAACCTCGGGATAAACAGAGAGACTAACATTAGCGTAGATGCCACTCTTTTTATGATGTAACGAGTACATCAGGTGTTATGGGAAGTGTTCCCGGTTCCGGCTGACCTAGTTAATGCAGCCTAACAATCAGTCAATTGATCTGAATAATGAGAGTTGATAATGTTCTGTGTGTATGCCATAGTAAAGAGATGTGTTTTTAGTCTAGATTTAAACTGGCAGAGTGTGTCTGCTTCCCGAACAATGCTAGGAAGACTATTCCACAGTTTAGGAGCTAAATAGGAAAATGATCGACCGCCTGCAGTTGATTTAGATATTCTAGGTATGATCAACTGGCCAGAGTTTTGAGACCGCAATCGACGTGATGGAGTATAATGCGTTAAGAGCTCGCTTAAGTACCGGGGAGCTAAACTATTTAGTGCTTTGTAAGTAATAAGCAAGATTTTAAAATGTATGCGATGTTTAATAGGGAGCCAGTGCAGTGTTGACAGAACTGGACTAATATGATCATACTTCCTGGTTCTAGTAAGAACTCTAGCTGCTGCGCTTTGGACCAGCTGGAGTTTGTTTATTAAGCGAGCAGGGCAACCACCCAGTAGAGCATTACAATAATCTATCTATCCATCTATCCATCTATCTATCTATCTATCTATCTATCTATCTATCTATCTATCTATCTATCTATCTATCTATCTATCTATCTATCTATCTATCTATCTATCTATCTATCATGGACCAGCTGGAGTTTGTTTATTAAGCGAGCAGGGCAACCACCCAGTAGAGCATTACAATAATCTAGCCTTGAGCTCATGAACGCATGTACTAACTGTTCAGCATTTTGCATTGAAAGCATGTGCCGTAATTTAGATATATTTTTAAGATGATAGAATGCGGTTTTACAGATGCTAGAAACGTGGCTTTCAAATGAAAGATTGGTATCAAAGAGCACACCCAGGTTCCTCACGGACGACGAGGGCTTGACAGAGCAGTCATCAAGTGTTAGACAGTATTCTCGGTTACTACTTGTGGAGCTTTTCTGTCCAATAATTAAAAATTCAGTTTTATCTGAATTAAGTTGCAGAAAATTACTATTCATCCAGTGTTTTATATCAGCTCTGCATTCCGTTAATCTTGTGAATTGGTAGGTTTTCGTCAGGGCGTGAGGAAATATAGAGCTGAGTATCGTCAGCATAAGAATGAAAACTAACGCCATGCTTCCTAATGATATCTCCCAGTGGAGCAGATACAGGGTGAAGAGCAGCGGTCCTAACACTGAGCCTTGCGGTACCCCATACTGAACTTGTGATCGGTGTGACATCTCTTCATTTACTGCTACAAACTGATAACGGTCAGATAAGGACGATTTAAACCATGCCAAAGCAGTTCCACTAACGCCAACATAACTCGAGTCTATTCAGAAGAATATTGTGATCGATGGTATTGAATGCAGCGCTAAGATCGAGTAACACTAATAGAGAGATACAACCACGATCAGATGATAAGAGTAAATCATTTGTAACTAAATAGTTACCATTTCTTTCTAAAAGAACATAATTGTGAAGACACGGCCTTTTCTAGTGTTTTTGATAGAAACGGTAGATTCGAGATTGGCCTGTAATTGACTAATTCTTTAGGATCAAGTTGCGTTTTTTTAATAAGTGGTTTAATTATAGCCAACTTAAAAGTTTTCGGTACATATCCTAATGTCAAGGTTGAGTGTGTGTGTGTGTGTGTGTGTGTGTGTGTGTGTGTGTGTGTGTGTGTGTGTGTGTGTCTGTGTGTGTTCTCCTATAGCAGTGAATGAGTGTAATTTTTCCTCAGTGACACTACAGCGCTCTGTCTGAAGTGATACTGTAATAGACGGCTGCTTGGTTATAATTTTATTCCTAATATTATCAATCTTACTAGTAAAGAAGTTCATAAAGTCATTACTGCTGTGTTGTTTACAAACATCAGAAGTTGAAGCTTTATTTTTTGACAATTTAGCCACTGTATCAAATAAATACTTAGGGTTGTGTTTGTTTTCTTCTAAAAGAGTTGAGAAATAAGCAGATCTAGCAGTTTTTATGGCCTTTCTGTATGCCATCATGCTCTCTTTCCACAAATTGCGAAAAACCTCCAGTTTTGTTTTCTTCCAGCTGCGCTCCATTTCCCTAGCTGCTGTTTTACGGGCCCGAGTGTGCTCGTTGTACCACAGCGTTGGATTATGTTAATGTAGTTGTGTTATAAAATGTAGTTAATTATATAAGAAAAGAAATATTCCCCTGTAATGAGTGGGATGTTCTTTGGTCCACTAGGTGGCAGTAATGGAGAGTATAAAGTGGGGTGCATTCACTGAAGAAGAGTTGGTCATTTTTTTGTAAATATGATGGAGGTCTCATCTGGAATAAAGACCCCAGTACCTGTACTCTTGAGTTCCTCTGGTTTGTATGATGCCTGAATAACCCATGGTACCAGGAGTGGGGTCATAGGAACGCAATGGATGCCATTAAACCCCGTTTCACTGAAGTTGTGTGGAAATTTTGATGCAAACTGGAGGACTTTCAAACAACAGTTTGAGTTGTATGTTACAGCCATTGGACAAACGTCCGCTGCGGATGAAAGAAAGATTGCCCTGCTACTTACGATTGCTGGAGTAGATGCTGTGGAAGTTTATAACACCGTTATCTCCGAGGATGAGGCAGACAAGAAGAAACTGGACAAGGTATTGGAAAAATGCGATGCTCATTGTTTGTCAAAGCAGAAGGAGACATATGAAGGATATGTGTTGAGAACTCGAATACGGCATTAAGGAGAGGCTTTTGCTTTCTTACTGACCTCAAGATCAAGGCACAAACCCGTGACTTTAATGACATGACAGATTCCTTGATTCGAGATCAGTGTTGGGTATCTGGGATAAGAAAATATGGGAAAGATTCCTACGAGAATCCGAAACTCACATTGGATCGTGCGGTTGAGTTGTGCCAGTCCAGTGATTATTAATTCATTATTGAACTGAATTAGCACAACAGGAGGTGATGCAGCTGGATGTTACAGGGACGTCCTCTCAGCAACACATGCCATTTCTCACAGGGACCAGAAACAACGTCATGCAAGAAGTGGTAGAGGCGATCACAATGGCACTGTTCTTTGCAAATGTTGTGGGACTAAAGATAAGTTCAGACAGTGGTCAGCATTTGGAAACAGTGTTCTAAGTGTAATGGCCTAAACCACATTCAAACTAATCTACACTCGAACATGGAGTACAGGACGAGGCAGACACAGATGGCAGTGATTCCTTTAAGCTCCGAGGGTTTCTGAGGAAAAAGAGGGATCCATGATGGAGCCTGATCAGCCTACACTAATAAGGCCCATACTAAGCTACCTCCCAATTTCAAGCCTCCCAATAACAGGTTTTCAGCTAAAGGGAATGGGGCAAGCAGAGTGTGGCAAAACGGGCATTAGATAGCCACTCGATGGTTGAACTGGTGACCAATAAGACGAGACGGCTCATTTGGGATGAACTATTTAAGGAGGAGTTGTCACATCGAGAAAAAAACAAACTGGTGATGTGTTAGCAAAAGTCTGGTTGATCCAAAGATGTGTGTGTGTGTGTGTGTGTGTGCGTGTGTGTGTGTGTGTGTGTGTGTGTGTGTGTGTGTGTGTGTGTGTGTGTGTGTGTGTGTGTGTGTGTGGGAGGTGTATGCTCCAGTTTACTGGCCTGTTACTCCAATCCAAGACCAATGGCACCGCGTACAAGCTCCAACACACACACACCTTTACATATCACACACACGCCACTTGTCAATATACGCTCACACACCGCCCACACACTCATGCTAATTATTTTCCCTATTTATGTGCTGTAGCGTGTGAGAACTGGCCGTAAATTGCTTAAGTAGATGGGTTTGCACTAACTATTTCCCCCTCTACTGTGTGTGAACTGTGACTGAGACCAAGCTCAATTATTGTATAACTCATTGGTTTAAGTTATATAAAGCCTTAAAGTTCTGCATAATTAAGGGCGTGGCCACTTTGAGTGACAGGTGGATAGCCATTTATCTGCCATCTATAGTCATTGCGTCACATAAGCCCTGCCCACATAACATACGCTCCGCCCACATCACACAAGCCCCACCCACATAACACACGCTCCGCCCACATCACACAAGCTCCGCCCACATCCCGCCTCTTTGCCCATTTTCTGGGAGTGACGGCCAGCTCGACTCTACTTTACGCTTCAGAACGGCTCTCCAGAATCCTGTGGGTGACGTCACGGACACTACGGCCATATTTATTACAGCCTATGGTCCCAACACTGGAACCGCAAAACAACAAATAACCATCTTCGTCTGCTCTCTTCTCCCTCCCCACGCTTCTCTCTCAACAGCTCATCACAGATAGAGAAAGGCAAGAGTAAAATAAATGTGTACACGACACTTACACACTCATTACCAATGCCTGGACGCACCCGACTAATCTAAGATTACACAAACAACCACATTAAAACCACAGATGCAGTTAATATCCCATAAACAGCCACAAATTCATAATTCCTTCCCATCTCTGAAGCCCAAAGCTAACGAAACATCAGAGGAGTGAAGGAGACACCAGACCTACACGAACAGGCCACAGCAGTGCACAGGGTTGCCAACTTTTAAGTTTAGGTTGGAGTGAGATTTTTAGAGGGCCCGGGGGGGGGGGGGGGGGGGTGTATATTATATCTAGTGTATATACTGTACATAATAATATGTTTGTTTTGGCACTAGTTTAAACATGGGTCAAATTATATGTGCCATTCCTTAATATTCACTTGTGAGTGCTTATATATGTATCATTATTCATTAAAAAGATTAGGACGCAAGTTATTTAAGTTTTGAAATTTCACATTTAAAGAAATCTAGTGTTTGATCATCATATCTAAATATTTATTAGAATGCAAAGACTGCAATATATTTTTGAGCAACTAGATTAGATACATGTATATTTATTAAAGAGCCATAAGGCACCTAATGGCATTACAAATAAACATTAATATTTTTTAGCCACAAAATGACTAATTTGCCTCTTTGAATTGGAATTCTCTATTTTAATATTAATTACTACACTAATTGTAATATAAATTTTAGAAGAAATACAAATATTAGAAGAAAAATGTTTTAAGTGGTCATTTATTGACAATAATTGTTGCACAAATAGTATTTAGTACCAAAAGATCTCCTCAAAATATTCAATAAATATAATTTAATGAGTATGAGTGTGACCTATTAGTAAGGAATACCTGAGGGCTAAATACAAGAATAACATTAATGTTAACAATGTTGAATCTCTATCACTCTCCATAATAAAAACGATCCTGTAAATATGGCTGACTTAATAATCAATAAACACTAACACTATGCTGTACTGTTTACCAAAACTTGCAGCAAACATCTATATGGTGAAACTGTTGTGTATCCGCTTAAGCCATTTTAATGCATTGGCACAGCGCTAGAAGTATTGAGCGCTCATGGGCCACGTGACCAGCGCGCGCCGCAGGGAGACGCGAGCATGCAACTCCGCTTTTCAACGCCTCTGGCTTTAACATTATGCCACATTAGCGCCAAAACGCTATTTATTGTTTGAATTTCATTAAAACACATTTTAAAAAATTAAAGCTTATAGCTTTGTTTAATATCAAAAGCAGGTTTGGCAATTTGGCGTGAGATTGAGTTGGGCGGAGTGAGAGCGTGAGACAGAGCCTGAAAGCGTGAGTCTCACGCCAGATGCGTGAGAGTTGGCAACCCTGAGTGCATGCCATGAGGAAACCAATCTCACCTGTGGCCACATAATAATAATAATAATAATAATAATAATAATAATAAACTCAAGACAATGATTCAGGCCCTTCACAGATAAGACACATTTAAATTATGTTCACTTTACTCAATTAAATTGTGTCGAAATTAGATAAAACTGAAGTTTACTTAATTCATTTGCGTTAAAACTACATTAAATATTTGTGCTGGCATAACTAACTGTGCGTGTAGTTCCCAGCATGCTCTGCGAGGGGCTGCGCTAGCAGATAATGTGCGGATTAAAGCGAGATTAATGTGTTTCACAGTAAAGGGAACGATGGTATTAGTGTATGCTAGTGTTTACTGTTCAGTTAGGGTGGACATTGAGGAGTTTCTGTCATTTAGCGGTAATCATTATGCAGAAGAGTGTGTGTGTGTGTGTGTGTGTGTGTGTGTGTGTGTGTGTGTGTGTGTGTGTGTGTGTGTGTGTGTGTGTGTGTGTGTGTGTGTGTGTGTGTGTGTGTGTGTGTGTGTGTGTGTGTGTTTAGGCCATGGGCACTAATGTACAACTTCATTGGATGGAGTTCCTGCTCTCAATTAAATATTTTTAGTTTGTCCAGTGAGTTATTTTTGCTTTTTTTTAAAAAAAAATATGCTTATTGTTATTTAAAAGTTTTAAAGGCAAATTAAATTGATAACAGTGTTCATCTTACATAATAAACTTATATAAATTGAACATAACATCATTCAGTAAACAGCACATCAATATTATGTAACAGTGACATTCAAATGGTTTGTATTTACTCAAAGAAACTGTGCCAGCTTTACTTGATTTTTTTGTTCATATAACTCAATTGTTATTTGTAAAAATTGCTCAGTATAGTTGTGAGGAACCACTGACCACATATTTAAGTAAATTCAACAAGTCATTCGTTTAGTGTATAGTGGAACAACTACTCCATGCTTCCAAGAATAAGCAGCTTTCTGTCTCCCTTTATTGAACAAATGCAATACTGATAATCAATGCAGTTCTTTATCATTACACACGTCCTGCTGTCCTGGAGATGCTGTTTGAGTTAAAGCCTTCATCCAGAAGAGCTCATTATATCTGGATGATCTCTTATTGCTGGCTCGGCCTTTTCAACAGAGATCCTCATCTATTATTACAGGAATATCTCGATACATGTTATCCCCTCCCTTTTCCTAATCATGCCCCTCTTTTAGCCTCTTTAATTACTTTTCTAACCACTGTCTGAGATCTTTTGTTTACATCTTGAAAGGAATCGTTTTTTCTTTACCTTTCGAAATGCTCGATTCTGACTGAGATACCTCACTACATCCCGCATGGTACATGAGTATATGTAGTCATTTAACATGAGTCTGCGGCCTATAGGTGTGTGTGTGTGTGTGTGTGTCCGCTGGCTCCTCTGTGACGGCAGGGGGCGCTGCAGGGGTCGAGAGCGCGCTCGGGGCTCGATTACTTCCTCCTTCAGAGCTGGAGAGGAAAACAGATCGAGCTGAATCATCGCGCTGAGCGGAGAGTCCTGACCTGTCGCTAACATGGTGAGAAAGGCTCGCGTTCTCCTCTTAAACTCCTCCGATGGGAGTGTGTGTGTGTGGGGATGGAGTTAGACTGTGAGTGTGTGGTGTAGAGATGGAGTTAGACTGCGAGTGTGTGCTGCTGTGTGTGTGTGTGTGTGAGAGTGTGTGATGAGCGTGAGTAAGCGGAATGAGCGCGAGCGCGAGGATGATGATGCGGGAACGCGCTTTATGAGCTATAAACAACACTAAACGCGCGCATATAGCGGTGCTAGTGAATATATGTGTGTGTTTGAGCGGTTTAACGCGTTTAGTGTGTGTGTTTAAGAGTTATTCGACTCTGTGTGTGTGATCGAGGTCGCGCTTTCGCTTTCATTCCCACACACACACACGCACACACACACACACACACACACACACACTGAAGTTTACCTCTTTAATCACCCAAACGCGATCATAACCTCACCGGCCCATAACCTGTCGTGTGTGTTATCATCAGCGGGTGTTTAATTCACGGAGTTAGCGCAATAATGACACTCTGAAAACACCTTTCCTGGAAACTTATACTTATCATGTTGAAATATGCTCTTATTACTGAAATAATGTACTATGAGAGAATATACTAAATGGATTAATGGTTGTTAATTGCAAATAAATGAAAATGTAACAGTTATTACGTTTATAATATATGCAATCTGCTGATTTCAGTACATCTATTGTAGATCGTTGTGTTTGCTGTACAGATGCTTTAGTGTGTTAGTGAGACGTGTGTGTGTGTGTGTGTGTGTGTGTATGTGTGTGAGGGCCCTTCTGAGGCTCCGCTCATGAGTGTGATCTGCAGGGGTCAGTGTGTGTGTAGTGTAGAGATGTGCAGATGCTTTAGTGTGTTACCCCTTTTCCACCAAAATGAACCGGGTGCTAGTTCGGAGCCAGTGCTAGTGTCAGTTCTAAGTTGGTTCGACTTGAGAGCCTTCTAAGAACCGTTTTCTTTTCCACATGCTAAGAGCCACAACAGAGCCAGGTCTTACGTCATACCAGAGTCCTGCACGGGTCCATCCCAGACCCGTTAATATTTGCCCGTTACCCGATCCGTGCCCACAATAAATCACACACGCTAAAATCATTCCAATTAAAATGCTTTATTTTTTTTAATATTGCACTTCTCTCAACATCAACAGCATCATGAATGGACTAAAGAAACAGGCTAAAGTGCCTTTATAGACTCGTTGTCAACAATTTTATATACTTCACTCACCAACTTTACTTTTACTTCATCCATTGCTAATCCTGCAACGCTCGCTCCATCTGGGCTACGAGTGGCATCAACAAAAGTCACAGTGGTGGTGACGTGATGGATCATATGGCATATCGTTGTTGCGTGTATGTGTAATGGTAAATTGGACATAGAAATTGTAATACAGTATGTTTGGGGGGGAAGAAGGACGACCGGATCGTTTTTCAAGAACCGGCGAACATTTAAAAGACTTAACCAAACAAAGCGAAAGTAACGCGGCCCCTCACGGACATCTGCCACGCACACACATAATAAACAAACACAACTCAAAGTAAAATCCAGGTCTGGTGATCTCTCGTCCTTATATGCCGCCGAGCTCCCTCGTGAGAGGATTTGAGACCGGTGTGGCTCACAGGTGACACTCATTCGCCATCACGCCCCGGTCTCGCTCGCTCCTCCGCCTTGCCACAGCACAGAAAAATATTGCACATATTTTTCATCCGCGCTTCTACCCGCTCGCACGGAATTAATTATCCGCCCGCACCCCGCCCGTGTATTTTATAATTTGTAATCCACCTGTTTTAGCCACTTTTATGCCCGCGGGTACCCGACCCGTTGCAGGACTCTACTGCTAGCGAGGCAGCGGGAAACACACACACACACAATTTCCAGGCGTGTTCTATCTAATGCATTGACGCTGCGCTGACCAACCCACATATGATATCCAAATACTGCGCGAGCGATTCAAAAGCATAAGGGGTCGTTGGCGCTCGCTCTACTTTGATGTCATACGCAATCAGTCTGCACAGCGCGTGCCGTTGCTTCTCGAACAAGCCTTCCCTCGGTGGCTCATGGCTTTATGATCCTACATCAGCATTAAAACGCCGCAAATCCAACGCATTTGTGCAGCTCTCCATGATTTGTATAGACGGAGATTACAATCCAGCAGCTGTTAGCTTGATTAGCTGCTATTGAAAAAATGGCGGTCACAGGTTTGTGTTCATCTTGTTGATCACGGTATAACGCCGCCCCCAGCCGGTGACGCAAGCGGTTCTTACTTCTAGCCCAGCAATGTTTTGGTGTTACTTAAGAACCACTTTTCCTGGCTCGGAGCTGGTGCTTTGGCTGTGGAAACACAAAGAACCGATTTGAAACTAGGCTCTGGCTCCGATTTAGCACCAGCACTGCCTTGGTGGAATAGGGGTGTGTGTGTGTGAGGGCCCTTCTGAGGCTCCGCTCATGAGTGTGATCTGCAGGGGTCAGTGTGTGTGTAGTGTAGAGATGTGCAGATGCTTTAGTGTGTGTGTGTGTGTGAGGGCCCTTCTGAGGCTCCGCTCATGAGTGTGATCCGCAGGGTCACTGACACCCGTTTTCCACCAAGGCAGTGCTGGTGCTAATTCAGAGCTTAGTTTCAAATCGGTTCTTTGTGTTTCCTCAGCACCAGCACCGGCTCCGAGCAGGAACACTGGTTCTTAAGTAGCACCAAAGCATTGCTGGTCTAGAAGTAAGAGCCGCTTACGTCAGGCGCTGGGGGTGGGGTCAGCAAGATGAACACACACACTTGACATCCGCCATTTTTTAAATAGCAGCTAATGGAGCTAATAGCTCGTTTGTAATCACCGTCTATATAAATGACTGCGAGCGGCATGACAGCGTTGGATTCGCTGTGCTTTAATGCCGGTGATGTACGATGTAAAGCCGTGTGACTCGAGTAACGCGACGGTCGCCACTTTTGAGGGAAGGCCCGTGCAGCCCGATCGAGTCCAGCGAGATCAAACCACTCCTTATGCTTTTCAATCACTCGTGTGGTATTTTGACATAATACGCGGATTGGTCCGCGCAGCGTCAATGCATCTAGAACATGCTTTGTGTGTGTGTGTGTGTGTTTCGCGCTGCCTCGCTAGTGGTGCTGAGAAAGATGAAGCGCTAGCTCTGTGTTGGCTCTCTAGCCTGTGGAAAGCCAAACGGTTTTTAGAAGACTCGTCAGTCGAACCAACTTAGAACTGACACTAGCCCTGGCTCTGAACTAGCACCCGGTTCGTTCTGTTGGAAAAGGGGTCAGTGTGTGTGTAGTGTCAAGATGTGCAGATCCACGGCTGTGCTGCTCGACTCATGATGTCTGTTTTGTGTTCTCAGTTTCGTAACCAGTATGACAACGACGTGACCGTCTGGAGTCCTCAGGTGAGCACAGGTTCAGTTCTTTCCCTCAGAAGTGTGTGTGTGAGTGTGTGAGTGTGTGAGTGTGTGAGTGTGTGAGTGAGTGAGTGAGTGAGTGAGTGAGTGAGTGAGTGAGTGAGTGAGTGAGTGAGTGAGTGCTTGATCTCTGTGTGTGTGTGTGTGTGTTCAGGGCCGCATCCATCAGATCGAGTATGCCATGGAGGCTGTGAAGCAGGGATCGGCCACTGTCGGACTGAAGTCTCACTCTCACGCAGTGCTGGTGGCGCTCAAGGTACAGCCGTAGTGCCCTTAACCCTGTGCTCCCTCCGCCCCTAACCCTGTGCTCCCTCCGCCCCTAACCCTGTGCTCCCTCCGCCCCTAACCCTGTGCTCCCTCCGCCCCTAACCCTGTGCTCCCTCCGCCCCTAACCCTGTGCTCCCTCCGCCCCTAACCCTGTGCTCCCTCCGCCCCTAACCCTGTGCTCCCTCCGCCCCTAACCCTGTGCTCCCTCCGCCCCTAACCCTGTGCTCCCTCCGCCCCTAACCCTGTGCTCCCTCCGCCCCTAACCCTGTGCTCCCTCCGCCCCTAACCCTGTGCTCCCTCCGCCCCTAACCCTGTGCTCCCTCCGCCCCTAACCCTGTGCTCCCTCCGCCCCTAACCCTGTGCTCCCTCCGCCCCTAACCCTGTGCTCCCTCCGCCCCTAACCCTGTGCTCCCTCCGCCCCTAACCCTGTGCTCCCTCCGCCCCTAACCCTGTGCTCCCTCCGCCCCTAACCCTGTGCTCCCCCGCCCCTAACCCTGTGCTCCCCCGCCCCTAACCCTGTGCTCCCCCGCCCCTAACCCTGTGCTCCCCCGCCCCTAACCCTGTGATCCCCCCGCCCCTAACCCTGTGCTCCCCCGCCCCTAACCCTGTGCTCCCCCGCCCCTAACCCTGTGCTCCCCCCGCCCCTAACCCTGTGCTCCCCCCGCCCCTAACCCTGTGCTCCCCCCGCCCCTAACCCTGTGCTCCCCCCGCCCCTAACCCTGTGCTCCCCCCGCCCCTAACCCTGTGCTCCCCCCGCCCCTAACCCTGTGCTCCCCCCGCCCCTAACCCTGTGCTCCCCCCGCCCCTAACCCTGTGCTCCCCCCGCCCGTAACCCTGTGCTCCCCCCGCCCGTAACCCTGTGCTCCCTCCGCCCGTAACCCTGTGCTCCCTCCGCCCGTAACCCTGTGCTCCCTCCGCCCGTAACCCTGTGCTCCCCCCGCCCCTAACCCTGTGCTCCCCCCGCCCCTAACCCTGTGCTCCCCCGCCCCTAACCCTGTGCTCCCTCCGCCCCTAACCCTGTGATCCCCCGCCCCTAACCCTGTGCTCCCTCCGCCCCTAACCCTGTGCTCCCCCCGCCCCTAACCCTGTGCTCCCCCCGCCCCTAACCCTGTGCTCCCTCCGCCCCTAACCCTGTGCTCCCTCCGCCCCTAACCCTGTGATCCCCCGCCTCTAACCCTGTGATCCCCCATCGCCCCAACCCTGTGCTCCCCCGCCCCTAACCCTGTGCTCCCCCGCCCCTAACCCTGTGATCCCTCCGCCCCTAACCCTGTGATCCCTCCGCCCCTAACCCTGTGCTCCCTCCGCCCCAACCCTGTGCTCCCCCATCGCCCCTAACCCTGTGCTCCCCCATCGCCCCTAACCCTGTGCTCCCCCATCGCCCCTAACCCTGTGCTCCCCCATCGCCCCTAACCCTGTGCTCCCCCATCGCCCCTAACCCTGTGATCCCTCCGCCCCTAACCCTGTGATCCCTCCGCCCCTAACCCTGTGCTCCCCCGCCCCTAACCCTGTGCTCCCTCCGCCCCAACCCTGTGCTCCCCCATCGCCCCTAACCCTGTGCTCCCCCATCGCCCCTAACCCTGTGCTCCCCCATCGCCCCTAACCCTGTGCTCCCCCATCGCCCCTAACCCTGTGCTCCCCCATCGCCCCTAACCCTGTGCTCCCCCATCGCCCCTAACCCTGTGCTCCCCCGCCCCTAACCCTGTGTTCTGCTTTCAGAGGGCTCAGTCTGAACTGGCCGCCCATCAGAAGAAGATCCTGCATGTGGACAGTCACGTGGGCATTTCCATCGCTGGCCTGACAGCGGACGCCAGACTGCTCTGGTAAAGACCATACTCCTCTGAATGATCATTAAGGCTCTTAAACAGGCACAGAGGAACACAAATACAGCACAGCCTTGATGGGTTATGACCGGGGTCACCTCTGTATTTCTGCTTTGCCACCTGTTGTTTTTCAGCCAACGAAACAGAAACAAGCAGATATGCATTCTCAAATCTAAACTATTGGATATATAAACAAACACACATATATAGACTCTCCTAAAGGATTATTAGGAGCACACACTAATACTGTGCTTGACCCCCTTTCGCCTTCAGAACTGCCTTAATATTACGTGGCATTGATTCGACAAGCTGCTGAAAGCATTCTTTAGAAATGTTGGCCCATATTGATAGGAGAGCATCTTGCAGTTGATGGAGATTTGTGGGATGCACATCCAGGGCACGAAGCTCCCGTTCCACCACATCCCAAAGATGCTCTATTGGGTTGAGATCTGGGGACTGTGGCGGCCATTTTAGTTCAGTCAACTCATTGTCATGTTCAAGAAACCAATTTGAAATGATTGGAGCGGCCATTTTAGTACAGCCAACTCATCGTCATGTTCAAGAAACCAATTTGAAATGATTGGAGCTTTGTGACATGGTGCATTATCCTGCTGGAAGTAGCCATCAGAGGATGGGGACATGGTGGTCATAAAGGGATGGACATGGTCAGAAACAATGCTCAGGTAGGCCGTGGCATTTAAACGATGCCCAATTGGCACTAAGGGGCCTAAAGTGTGCCAAGAAAACATCCCCCACACCATTACACCACCACCACCAGCCTGCACAGTGGGAACAAGGCATGATGGATCCATGTTCTCATTCTGGTTACGCCAAATTCTGACTCTACCGTCTGAATGTCTCAACAGAAATCGAGACTCATCAGACGAGGCAGCATTTCTCCAGTCTTCAACTGTCCAATTTTGGTGAGCTTGTGCAGATTGTCGCCTCTTTTTCCTGTTTGTAGTGGAGATGAGTGGTACCCGGTGGGGTCTTCTGCAGGTGTAGCCCATCCGCCTCAAGGTTGTGTGTGTTGTGGCTTCACAAATGCTTTGCTGCATACCTCGGTTGTAACGAGTGGTTATTTCAGTCAAAGTTGCTCTTCTATCAGCTTGAATCAGTCGGCCCATTCTCCTCTGACCTCGAGCATCAACAAGGCATTTTCTCCCACAGGACTGCTGCAGACTGGATGCTCTTCCCTTTTCACACCATTCTTTGTAAACCCTAGAAATGGTTGTGTGTGTAAATCCCAGTAACTGAGCAGATTGTGAAATACTCAGACCGGCCCGTCTGGCACCAACAACCATGCCACGCTCAAAACGGCTTAAATCACCTTTCTTTCCCATTCTGACATTCAGTCTGGAGTTCAGGAGATTGTCTTGACCAGGACCACACCCCTAAATGCACTGAAGAACTGCCATGTGATTGGCTGATTAGATAAGTGCATTAATGAGAAATTTAACAGGTGTTCCTAATAATCCTTTAGGCGAGTGTGTGTGTGTGTGTGTGTGTGTGTGTGTATATATATATATATAGTATGTGTGTGTATATAGATGACAAATAAGGGTCAAACAGCATTTAAAATATATATATATATATATATATATATATATATATATATATATATATATATATATATAAACACATACATGCATACATTACATACATAAACTGGAAAAAAGTATGCACTATATGTAATGTTTTTGTGTCTCTTCTGCTCATTGTTCTGATCATAACTCCAGTAAAGCAGTGAGATATTCCTCCAGTGTAGCTCATCTGTTCTCTGTGTGAATATATAGTAAAGTGTGACTTATTCCTGTGATCAAAGCTGAGTTTATCATCATTACTCCAGTCTTCATATGACCCTTCACTAATCACTCTCATAGGAGGATCTGATGATCAGCACACATTATAGCCCCGTTTCCACCACAGGAACTTTACCCAGGAACTAGGAACTTTGGGTGGCACTTCGTGTGTTTAGACCGCAGGAACCAGGGTATAAATGAAGTTCCGGGTAAATATTTCCCCCTCCAAACGGCCCTGCTCGCGGGGTAGTACTTTTTCAAAGTTAAGGAACTTTCGAGGGCGGGACTTGGGCGCTGAACATGCTGATTGGTTGAGCAGCATTTAGGTCCAACTCGGCATTTTTAAAAGTCTTACACGCCGCGCTCATGTTGACAAGAGAGGAAAGTTAATTTTTCTGAGGGGTTAACTTTTTATTTTGTAAGTTATAAGATAATGAAGATAATGTTGGAGTAATGACACAGCGTATATTGCCCCAGGCAGTTTTTTACTTGCGCGCCTGACAGAAGAATTATTATTTTTTCTGAGATGATTATTTAAACAAATAAATAGCTTATAATAACTAAATCCACTAAATCTTTCAATCGGTACACACAAAAATGATTACTGTCCGTTAGGGCTGTCATTTTTGAAAAAAATCTAATTCGAACGGATATCAAATATCAAGCAAGGCATTCGAATATATTCAATGATCTACAGCGCCGTCATCTCCAGCAGCTGGAATGTGTTTACGGATGCCATAGCAACTCTCTACGGCCACCAGGACTTACGGTTTTATAAAAGCTATTCATTTGTTGTAAAGTGTAATAATCATCTCAGAAAAAATACATTCTAATGTCAGGCGCAGTTGAAGAAGTTAATGATTGTTTGCTTACATAGGCGTAGGGACAGTGTCATTATGCCAACATTATCTTCATAACTTCTTATGAAATAAAAAGATTATCCCTCAGAAAAATGTATTTTCCTCTCTTGTCATGCTTGGAGCATGAGCGCGGCGTGTGCTCTTCAGTGGTGAAGGAGCGCTGTGTAACATCACATAAGGACGCACACTCAAAAGTAATCCGGTCAGGTCATGGTGAAATGTTTAGTTTGATCGATTCATGAAAAGGTTTATCCACCCATCTCAAAACGATTACAATTTCATTCAGTTTGGGCATTTTTATTACGATTGAGGTGTTTATATGGAGCATTTTCCTTCAGATTGGACTTTTAAACTGATTACAGTGCTCCATGTAAACGCACCGACAGTAAAAAAAAAAAAAATTGCGCTACATGGCACTTTAAAAACCGGATAGTTTATTTATAGTTCGATTACGGATATTTCACGTCATCTTCGAATGCATATTCGAATATCGAATAAAAAGTGACAGCCCTTGTCCGTCACTGGCTTGGAGGAGCAGTCGCGTGCAGTCCTACATCACCGGACTAATTTGCCTAATCTTCTCGGAACTTTATCGCGGTCGAAACGCAGACAGCTGCAGGTCTGGGGGGAGAAAAGTTCCTGTAAAAAAGTTCCTGGTACAAATTGTTCCGGGTAATTTTGGTGGAAACGGGGCTTATGATTATTATCAGTGTTCAGATAAAAGAGCAGAAGAGACTCTTTCAGAAACATTAATATAGTCATGTTTTGTGTGTGTGTGTGTGTGTGTAAGTTTGTTTTAGAGGGTGTGATGTGAAGGTTAAGATGTTATAGAACTGTTTTGAGTGAACTGTTTTACACTCATGTGTTGTGACCGTAGCTCTCACACGTGTTTCTCTCTGTGTGTGTGTGTAGTAACTTCATGCGGCAGGAGTGTCTGGACTCCAGGTTCGTGTTTGATCGTCCTCTGCCTGTGTCCAGACTGGTGTCCCTCATCGGGAGCAGTATCCTTTCACAGGTGTTCATGAGAGGGCCGAGCGAGATTAACCCTGATTAAAGCTCTGAGTAATCCACAGCGACCCCTGCTGGTCAAACACTGTGCCTGCAACACAAACCCACGGCAAACATGCACAAAAACACCTTTGATAGGTAATGCAGATGTTTTAACTGATCATCTAATAACATCAAATATGAAGTGTGTTTTATCAGTTGTCAGGGTTCGTTCCATGGATGGTTCAGATAAACAGGCCAATAATTAACGACTATTATTCCTTTTATTAAACCAATGTCTCATTAACACGTCTGTAAATGTCTGAAGCGGCTCGGAGCTCAGGTAAGGTCAGTGGTGGTCAGTGACGGCTCAGCAGCGCCCCCTAGTGGACCACTGACTGGATGAAGAGTCCGAACAGTGATCATGCCTCGTTTACTGAAGTCACGGGACTGGCAGTTTGACACACACTCCGAGCTGACTCGACACACAAGAGTCATGAAGGTGTTTTGAGATTGCCGTGCGTGTGTGTGTGCCTGATGTGTGTAGTGCTGAGATGAGCTGTGTGTGTTTCCTGAACGCTGCTGTCAGAAACGCAGATCCCCACGCAGCGCTACGGCAGACGGCCTTATGGAGTCGGGCTGCTCATCGCAGGATATGACGTGAGTGCAGACGTGTGTGTGTGTGTGTGTGAGTTCTGTCTGGTGTGTGAGTGTGTGTGTGTGATGAGCTCTCTCCTGTGTGTGTGTGTCTGATGAGCTCTCTCCGGTGTGTGTACTGCAGGACATGGGGCCGCACATCTTCCAGACCTGCCCCTCCGCTAACTACTTCGACTGTAAGGCGATGTCCATCGGAGCGCGCTCGCAGTCAGCCCGCACGTACCTGGAGCGCCACATGGACGGCTTCCTGGACTGTTAGTCACACACACACACACACACACACACTCACACACACACACATTGAGAGTGTATGACGTTCTCTCTCTCTCTCTCTCTCTCTCTCTCTCTCTCTCTCTCTCTCTCAGGTAATCTGAATGATCTGGTCCAGCATGGTCTGCGTGCGCTGAGAGAGACTCTTCCTGCTGAACAGGATCTGACCACTAAGGTTTGGCCTTCTTCTCACTCATACACATCATACAGAGGCGGGTCCGGCTCGTCGTGCGCAGAGGCGGGTCCGGCTCGTCGTGCGCAGAGGCGGGTCCGGCTCGTCGTGCGCAGAGGCGGGTCCGGCTCGTCGTGCGCAGAGGCGGGTCCGGCACGTCGTGCGCGGAGGCGGGTCCGGCTCGTCGTGCGCGGAGGCGGGTCCGGCTCGTCGTGCGCGGAGGCGGGTCCGGCTCGTCGTGCGCGGAGGCGGGTCCGGCTCGTCGTGCGCGGAGGCGGGTCCGGCTCGTCGTGCGCGGAGGCGGGTCCGGCTCGTCGTGCGCGGAGGCGGGTCCGGCTCGTCGTGCGCGGAGGCGGGTCCGGCTCGTCGTGCGCGGAGGCGGGTCCGGCACGTCGTGCGCGGAGGCGGGTCCGGCTCGTCGTGCGCGGAGGCGGGTCCGGCTCGTCGTGCGCGGAGGCGGGTCCGGCTCGTCGTGCGCGGAGGCGGGTCCGGCTCGTCGTGCGCGGAGGCGGGTCCGGCTCGTCGTGCGCGGAGGCGGGTCCGGCTCGTCGTGCGCGGAGGCGGGTCCGGCTCGTCGTGCGCGGAGGCGGGTCCGGCTCGTCGTGTGCAGAGGCTGGTTCCGACGACCATGGATCATACACACACACACACTCACAGACAATGGTTTCGACGCCCATGGATCATACACACACGTTAATCATCACTCATAGGCATTCTTTTATTTGTGTTCATAGGCTACATACACACAGAGTTAAACAAAACCAATGAATTGCTTTGTAATTGTACTTAAAAACACACTCAAACATACATGTGCACACAAGCTCACCTACACAAGTCACAAATCACACAGATCGGCGGGCGCGCACACACACCCCAACAGATCGGCGGGCGCGCACACACACCCCAACAGATCGGCGGGCGCGCACACACACCCCAACAGATCGGCGGGCGCGCACACACACCCCAACAGATCGGCGGGCGCGCACACACACCTGACAGACTGCTCAGTCTCCACGACAGGGGCTGAATCTGAAATCGCCCCCTATACCCTGAAATAGGGCATTATTTGAAGGGACGGCCATCTGTAGTGTTGTCCGACACCAGTGGACATGTTCGAGTGCACTCATTCAGTCACACGCGCCGCAATAACGAGTGTACAGCCGATTTACAAACAGCTGTCCGACTTCACACACTCGTCTTCATTCACTCCAAGTTGTATTAGTGAACAAAAGTAGCGAAAGTTATTTGTGTCTTAAAAATGAACGTTTTTGAGGGTTATGTATGCGCGCACGCAGTGTGTGTGTGTGTGTGTGTGTGTGTGTGTGTGTGTTCGCACCGATCTGTTGGGGTGTGTGTGAGTCTGTGAGAGAGAGAGTTTGTGTGCACATGTATGTTTGAGAGTGTTTTAAGTACAATTACAAAGCAATTCATTGGTTCTCTTTCAAGCATACGTTTCGGTGTCTCACTATGGGATACGCCCCTTCCGCGTATTCCTCAGAAGCCCTATTACATTACGCCAGCCCCAATTGGCTGGCAGACGTGACGTTGTGTCTGGGAGTGACCTCCCCTCCCTCAGTATAAAAGGGGCGACACAACGTCACTACGACATTCAAAAACCTCTTCTCGCTTCACACCAGAAGCCGAAGCCTTTTTGGAAAAAATCTTAAGAACAAACTTCAAGACGAACTACTGGCCACCACGCTGTTTTTCGTCTGGCTCCTTCAATTTGCATCCCAGCCGATTGCAAGGATTGTTCTACTACAACGATGGCTGCAGCAATGCAAACTATCCCGGCTAGCGAGGGAGATGCAGTGCGACTCTGTTCATGTGGGAACAAAATTTCATGCAAAGACACACACCAGGTCTGCTCTGCATGTCTCGGGCTGAAACATGCCCAATTGGCGATCGAGAATCCCGGCTCCTGTGAACACTGCGCACGCTTCACCATGAAGAGCCTTCGACGCAGGCTAGCACGCCAAGCTAGCCTGTCAGGCCAAGATCCCCTCATGTCACCTAGCCCTGTTCCAGCTGCCACTCCGCAGGTAACCATTCCTGTAGTAGAACTGCCCGCCATGGCAGCTTTATCCTGGGGTGAAGAGCTCGATATCTGCGTCCCTCTGCCCAGCGTGCTCAGCACGGACGAGGATGAGGACGCACTCGATTTTGAGGAAGAGGGGCAATCTGATTATCTTCTTTCTGAAGAAGTGGAAGATTTTGAGGACTCCCCCTTCCTTCCCCCTGCGCACTCGGCGGGAACCACGGAAGAGGCGGGTGGGGCACCATCCTCTCCGCTTCTCAGTGTTGATCTGCAAGATGTGTGCAAACGCTCTGCAGATAAACTAAATATTCCGTGGCCGACCGTGGTAGTGGAGACTGCAAAGTCTCGCTACGAGGGCAAGAGGCTGCCGAGAGCAAAACGGGCAGCATGTCAGCTCCTTCCAGCATTTCCAGAGCTCCTGGAGGAGGTTGCTGTGACCTGGAAGGACAAACCGTTCACCAGTAAAATGCCCGTGCAGGGAGGATCTGCGCTTGACGTGGAGGGGATGGAGAAGGATGGCCTTCTCCGAATGCCCCCCATGGAGCCACTAGTTGCCGCGCACTTACACCCAAAGCGCACGGCGGCTGCAAATCCGACTCTACCATCTAAAGCGGACAGATTCCAGTCGAGCATGACGGAACGCGCTTACAAAGCCGTTGCTCTCTCTGTCAGCGCTTTGAACTCGATCTCTATGTTAACCGCATACCAAGCGGAGCTGCAGGACGAAGCGTCGACCATGCCAGGTCAGACACACTGGGAAGAGATCTGTGTAGTTACGGATCTCTCTCTGCGTTTTCAGAGATGCACGGTTCAAGCCGCGGGCAAGGCCATGGCCACGATGGTCATTCAGGAGAGAGGACGTTGGCTTAACTTGGCTAATCTCTCGGACAGGGAAAAAGAAGCCATCCTGGACGCACCGGTGGTCGCAGAGGGCATTTTTGGCTCAGCTCTGACACTGATGCAAAAAAGATGCGAGGAAAAGAAGAGGGACGATGAGGCTTTGCAACTATGTATGCCCAGAAAGTCGCAGACTGCACCACTCCGCCACCTCGGCAGACCTTCGCACAGGCCGCGGCCCGCCCACCCCCCAGCTTTCGTATTCCTAAACGGCAGAGACCGATCGTGAATGCAGCTGGTCAGAGCGGAGTACCGGAACAGAGAACTGCCTGGCCTAGAAAGCACTATCCGCCCGCAACGGGGCAGACGGTTCAGCCAGCTCCTCAACCTCACCCTCATCCTCATGCCCATTCTCAGGGAGCGAGGAGGAAGAAGGCAGTTTGATGGGATCTTTCCCAGGGACGGGAGCCCACAGCCCCCCTGTTCGCTAGCTCCCGACCCTCAAAAGTTCAGTGTTCGACAAGGAACGAGTTTAGAAGTTCCCACTTCCAGTTGTTCTGTGTGAAAAACAGAGCCCGGCCGAGCCAGGGGAAACAAAGCGGTGAAAAGAACGAGAAACGGTGTAGTGGTGCACACCCACCCACTAGTCACAAGCACTTTCTATGTTCAAAACCCAATAAAGTTCTCACTGTACCCCCAAAACATGTTGAAAAACATAATGCCACAAAAAATGTTGCAAAATACATCAACAGAACACAATATAACATCTCCTCGGGGGGTTATCGCCCCCTTAGAGGTGATGAGACACTTAAACTCTGTCCAAACGCTAAGTGCCCGCGCATGCGTAGTACAGACCACAAACTCATTTACGACTCAGCCGCACGATGGCACCAAAACACTGCAAATAAACAAGTGGCTAGAATGCACACAGTCCCGCTGGGTATTGAGAACAGTTCAGTTCAGGTACAGAATGCAGTTTGTCACTTCTCCCCCACAGTTCAAAGGAATAATTCATTCTCAGGTGAGGGGAGAATTAAAGCATGTTCTTCAGGAAGAAATTTCCTCTCTGTTGAACATAAAGGCGATAAGAATAGTCCCACCCGAGCAAAGCCACAGTGGGTTTTATTCGAGATATTTTCTCGTTCTGAAGAAAGGAACTCAGGCTCTTAGTCCCATATTAGATCTGCGTGCACTGAACAAATACTTAAGAAAGTACAAGTTCAGGATGCTCACCCATTCTACAAAAATAGTGCGCCAGGGCGATTGGTTTACGTTGATGGACCTGAAGGACGCATATTTTCACATAAAGCCCCACACATATACCCGCCACACAGGAAATTCCTGAGGTTTGCCTTCCGTGGTGTGGCATACGAGTATCTGGTTCTCCCGTTTGGCTTGTCTCTCAGCCCAAGAATATTTGTGAAATGTACAGAAGCGGCTCTGACTCCTCTCAGGGAGAAGGGTGTTCGTCTCGCTACTTACATAGACGACTGGCTGGTGACAGCTCAGTCAGAGCAGGAAGCGAGAGAACACACAGCCATGCTTCTGGAACACATACAGAGACTGGGCTTAAAATTGAACACAGAAAAGAGTGTTTTAATCCCCACGCAGTCTATAACTTATCTGGGATTGTCACTGGACTCGGTGACATTCAGAGCACGACTGTCGAAGGACAGGGTGGTAAAATTTACTCGATGCCTGGCCGAATTTCAGATGCGAAAAAATGTCTCTTTCCTCACATGCCTCAGGCTACTGGGACTGATGGCCTCAGCCCTGATAGTCATTCCCTTGGGCAGATTGTTCATGAGAGAATTTCAACGCTGGGTAGCGTCTCTGAGGCTGGATCCACTACGGCACTCCCGGAGGAGAGTGCGAGTGACGTCAGAGGTGGTCTTGGCACTGCGTCAATGGAGACTCCCGACCTTTCTGGTTCAAGGGGTACCCATGGGCGTGGTTCGAGCCAGGAAAGTCATAACAACAGACGCTTCGTTGTCAGGATGGGGGGGCATTCACGAGGGCAGGATAGTGAATGGGAGATGGGGTCATCATCTGGCCGATCTTCACATAAACTATCTGGAAATGCTAGCCGTTTTTCTGACGCTGAAGCATTTTCTTCCTCTTCTGAGGGGACATCATGTCCTCGTGAGAACAGACAACACTACAGTTGTGGCTTACATAAATCGGCAGGGGGGTCTCAGATCGCTTCCCTTGCACATGTTAGCACGCAAACTGATTTTATGGGGCAATGCCAATCTTCTATCCCTGAGAGCGACGCACGTACAGGGTGTTATGAATCAGGGCGCGGATCTGCTGTCCAGGGGCAATCCTCTATACGGGGAGTGGAAATTGAACAAGGAAGTGGTCGAACAGGTTTGGAGCATATACGGCAGAGCGACAGTGGATCTGTTCGCGTCTCACGACAATGCTCAGTGTCCTCTGTTTTTCTCTCTGAAAGACCAGAGCGCGCCCCTGGGGATAGATGCGTTAGCGCACGAATGGCCTCGCACTCTCCTTTACGCGTTCCCACCAATAGCGTTAATATCCCCAACACTCTACAGAGTGAGGGAGGAGGGACTGAAGCTTATATTAATAGCTCCAAGGTGGCAAGGGAAACATTGGCTGGCGGAGATCATACGTATGCTATACGAATATCCGTGGCCTCTCCCGTTGCGCAGAGATCTACTGTCTCAGGCAGAGGGGGAGATATTTCATCCTCATCCAGAACGCCTGGCGCTATGGGCTTGGCCAGTGAGTGGCTCAATTTGAGCACAACCGGCCTGCCTGACAGTGTTATCAGGACCATACAAAATGCCAGAGCCTCGTCTACTAGGTCTCTTTATGAGTGCAAGTGGGGCGTGTTTGAACGCTGGTGCGCGGCCAAACTCGAAGTTCCCTTTCAGTGCTCAGTGGCAGTCGTTCTGTTATTTCTGCAGGATTTGATAGACCAAGGGAAAGCGTTTTCAACCATAAAAGTGTTTCTGGCTGCTATATCTGCTTGTCACATAGGTTTTGATAACAAAACTGTTGGGCAGCATCCTCTAGTATGCAGATTCATGAAGGGCGCGCGCCGCGTCTTGCCAGTTTCAAAACCGCTTTCCCCTTCATGGGACTTGGGATTAGTGCTTGATGCTATTTCAGTGTCCCCATTTGAACCATTGGACAAGATTGATTTTAAAATATTGTCGTTCAAGACAGCGCTGCTGTTAGCTTTGGCTTCAGCAAAGCGCGTAAGCGAGATTCATGCACTTTCGGTGCATTCAGCATGTATGCAATTCATGCCTGGGGAGGCAGGGGTAATTCTGAAACCTAATCCTGCATTTATGCCCAAAATAATGAACGCTATCATCCCTCTTGAGTTGAGAGCTTTCTCCCCACCGCCTTTTGCTTCATTGGAACAGCAAAAGTTAAATGCGCTGTGCCCAGTGCGCGCTTTACGCATTTACGTAGAAAGAACCAAAGGGTTCAGGGAAAATGATCAGCTGTTCGTGTCTTGGGCAAAACCACGTACGGGGAAGCCGATTACTAAACAGCGTTTATCGCACTGGATAGTGGAGGCGATTTCGTTGGCATATTCCAGTAAGGGTCTTGTACCCCCATCTGGTTTACGTGCACACTCAACGAGGGGAATGTCAACGGCGCGGGCTCTATTTAAGGGAGTCACGATACAGGATATTTGTGAAGCGGCGAGTTGGTCTTCACCGCATACATTTGCAAGATTCTATAAACTGGATGTTAGCGCTCAGACTTTAGCACATGCGGTATTGAGCGTAGGAACGTGATCCGTGAGTCATCACTCATGACTCGTTCAGCCCTGGGGACAGTGATTGGTTGGTAGGAGACTTCGAATGCAGGCTATCTGGCAATACAGGAGTTAGGATATCCCATAGTGAGACACCGAAACGTATGCTTGAAAGAGAACAATAGGTTACTTGCGTAACCCAGGTTCTCTGATAGCATTAAGTGAGGTGTCTCACC
Organism: Pseudorasbora parva; assembly: GCF_024679245.1. Lineage (NCBI taxonomy): Eukaryota > Metazoa > Chordata > Actinopteri > Cypriniformes > Gobionidae > Pseudorasbora > Pseudorasbora parva. Next base: position 480,064 of record NC_090196.1, read on the forward strand.
AGATCACCCTCCTTGCTGTGTGAAGCGAGGAAGACGTGTGCTTGTTTTGAATGTCGTAGTGACGTTGTGTCGCCCCTTTTATACTGAGGGAGGGGAGGTCACTCCCAGACACAACGTCACGTCTGCCAGCCAGTTGGGGCTGGCGTAATGGAATAGGGCTTCTGAGGAATACGCGGAAGGGGCGTATCCCATAGTGAGACACCTCACTTAATGCTATCAGAGAACCGGGGTTACGCAAGTGACCTGTTGCTTTGTTTAACTCTGAATCAATGTTCGAGTTGCGTTGTGGTAAAATAGCTACGGGTAACGCCAGCTGATTGAGGAGTGCAACCAGTCTACGTCATCAACCTAGAACGCAAACAAGATGGCGCCGCCCATGGTCCAAATATAAAATAGATTTTTAAATAATGTAGATCTTTCATGGGTTTACTACTACATATTTCAGTAAGAGACATCATTAATGTTATATTAAGCCACACAAGCCTCAACACCAGCGGAGCCCGTGTGTAATAACACAATAACCATAACGTGTCGTTCATTATAACCGTGGGGTTATGAATTATATTGACACGACGATTACGCATGTCCGGTGTGTGTGAGAAGGGTCTATAGTGTTTATCTGGATGATGATGTCACACCTCTGTCCTCCTGCAGAACGTGTCCATCGGCATTGTGGGAAAAGAGATGGAGTTCACCATCTACGACGACGACGAGGTGTCGCGGTTCCTGGAGGGCCTGGAGGAGCGGCCTCAGAGACGGGTGAGTGTGTGTGTGTGTGTGTGTGTGTGTGTGTGGAGGAGCGGCCTCAGAGTGGGTGAGTGTGTGTGTGTGTGTGTGTGTGTGTGTGTGTGTGTGTGTGTGTGTGTGTGTGTGTGTGTGTGGAGGAGCGGCCTCAGAGACGGGTGAGTGTGTGTGTGTGGAGGAGCGGCCTCAGAGTGGGTGTGTGTGTGTGTGTGTGTGTGTGTGTGTGTGTGTGTGTGTGTGTGTGTGTGTGGAGGAGCGGCCTCAGAGTGGGTGAGTGTGTGTGTGTGTGTGTGTGTGTGTGTGTGTGTGTGTGTGTGTGGAGGAGCGGCCTCAGAGACGGGTGTGTGTGTGTGTGTGGAGGAGCGGCCTCAGAGACGGGTGAGTGTGTGGAGGAGCGGCCTCAGAGACGGGTGTGTGTGTGTGTGTGGAGGAGCGGCCTCAGAGACGGGTGAGTGTGTGGAGGAGCGGCCTCAGAGACGGGTGTGTGTGTGTGTGTGGAGGAGCGGCCTCAGAGACGGGTGAGTGTGTGGAGGAGCGGCCTCAGAGACGGGTGAGTGTGTGTGTGTGTGGAGTTTAATAAAGGTTTCTTCGGCCAGTCGCCGGGGTTTAATAAATGAGCAGCAGATAGACGACTGATCATGACGTCGCTTTCATGAGCTGAGCGCGCCTCGTACATAAACCCAGACTCAGCAGCAGCTCTCCTCACACACACACACACACACACACACACGAGGAATATGCGTATAGAAAGCTGGAAACGTCTGCTTTTAAGCGAAGCGGTTATACTGAGATGAGCAGGAGCAGTGCTGACGAGCAGCTCATGGGGCAGAGCTCTTCTGCTCATCACCGCTGAGAGGTCACAGGGTGTCCGCGGGGTTTTAAAAAGTATTAAAAAGTGATAAATCAAAATTGTCAAATTTAAGGCCATTAGAAGTGTTAAATGTGGCCTCAGAGGTATTATTTTTTTCAGGCTATCAGGTGTCCTATTATATTGAAATTCTATCTGCGTTCGCGTTAGTTCGTTTAGATATGGGCTTTAGCATATCTGGGCACATAATCAAAGATCTCTCGTCTCCGGCTCGGCGTGTGTGTGATGCTGACGTCATATTCAGCGGTCGTTCGGCATCATCTCACACACTGCGCGCTCAACAGAAGGGGCTGGCTTACGGTTTATTTTAGACTTGCTTCAAGGCATATCTTCAACGACTGTCCTCATAAGAGCAATCTTAAATGATTTATATAAAGTCTAAAATGAACAAAAAGAGTTGTGAGAGAACGAGGCGCGATCCACAGACAGTAAACAGTGAGATCCGCGTGTGTGTCTGCTCTTAAAGGGACAGCAGCCAATAAAGCTTCCTAGTTTATGTAGAGCAGACTGCATATAACTTTGATAACTTTATACAATTTCTGTATATTTTCTAACTGTTCAGACAGGAAGGGCAGGAGTAAACGGGACATTTATTATGGGTTTATGTTAGCATTGTTTTAAGTTTACTTAAATTAAAACTGTTATATTTTTGAAGCCTAATAAAATTTCTTGTTTTATTGCGATTAATCACAGAAAAAATGTGTGATTAATCTAGTTAAAGTTTTGAATCGGTTGACAGCTCTAGTTTTTAGTATTTTGTTTAACTCAACAATTTATCACAGTTATAGAAATGTAATATTTGGCTCAGGTTTTGTTGTTGGGGAAAAACACTAAATAATTTATTTGCTGAATTACCAATTATTAATGTAAATCAAATGTGTATGCAGTAACGCTTCTCCTTCACCAACCGCTGTGAATGTTGCGATCTATTTTACTGTCTGAATGATAACTCATCACAGATTTCCTCCTTGTGGCGATTCTAATGTCGATGTTATATATGTCAAAATCTGTGTGAATAATAGAAAGGTCGCTGATTAACACTTGCAATTCAGTGTTTTGATGGTTTTAAAAAATATTCTGAAGGTAGTAAAAAAGGTATTAAAAAGTAGTAAATTTAACTTAAGGATTGCTGTATATACCCTGGGTTAACACACACCTCTGATCCATGCACACACACACACACACACACATCTCTGATCCTCACACACACACACACCTCTGATCCACGCACACACACACACACCTCTGATCCAAACACCTCTGATCCACGCACACACACACACACACCTCTGATCCTCACACACACCTCTGATCCACTCACACACATACACACACACACAACTCTGATCCTCACACACACCTCTGATCCACGCACACACACACCTCTGATCCTCACACACACACATCTCTGATCCTCACACACACACATCTCTGATCCACACACACACACACACACACCTCTGATCCTCACACACACCTCTGATCCACGCACACACACACCTCTGATCCTCAGTTATGCAGCTTTGTAGCCGACTCATTTGCAGCATTAGTTCTTACTCTGCTAAAGATCTACATTATTTCTGATTATAGCACAGCTTTCTGCCGACCCAATTAGACTAATGATGATTAAAAACTCAAACGCTTGATCAGGAGCCGAGGACAGCGGCTCAGAATCTGAACTCTGCTCCAGTGTCTGACTCTCTGTGTGTGTGTGTGTCTGTCTCTCTCTCTCTCTCTCTCTCTGTGTGTGTGTCTCTCTCTCTCTCTCTGTGTGTGTGTGTCTCAGGTGGCCCAGCCGGCGGACGAGGCGGCTCCAGCGGTGCCGGATGAGCCCATGGAGCACTAACACACACTCCTGCTGGAATAACACATCACACTCGTCACACACATTACCCAATCAAACCTTGATTTTCTATCTGAGTGTCAGAGTAATAAAGCTGTTCTGTTTCCTCCTGTCTGTGTTTGAGTCATTTACAGCGGATCATCTGAACTTCACACACACACACACACACACACACACACACACACAGAGAGCAGCGCACCGGAACAGCTTAGCCTGGGTTAGCCGTGACTGGCAGCGGTGGACACAACTCTAGTGCTGCGTTCCACTCCACTATTAGACACACACTTCCCCTCGGGCGAATCCCCGCCGCCATGTTGAAGTGTGTTCCACTCCGGGAAGTTTATACAGTCTTGTTCAAAATAATAGCAGTACAATGTGACTAACCAGAATAATCAAGGTTTTGCGTATATTTTTTATTGCTACGTGGCAAACAAGTTACCAGTAGGTTCAGTAGATTCTCAGAAAACAAATGAGACCCAGCATTCATGATATGCACGCTCTTAAGGCTGTGCAATTAGGCAATTAGTTGAATTAGTTGAAAGGGGTGTGTTCAAAAAAATAGCAGTGTGGCATTCAATCACTGAGGTCATCAATTTTGTGAAGAAACAGGTGTGAATCAGGTGGCCCCTATTTAAGGATGAAGCCAACACTTGTTGAACATGCATTTGAAAGCTGAGGAAAATGGGTCGTTCAAGACATTGTTCAGAAGAACAGCGTACTTTGACTAAAAAGTTGATTAGAGAGAGGAAAACCTATAAAGAGGTGCAAAAAATGATAGGCTGTTCAGCTAAAATGATCTCCAATGCCTTAAAATGGAGAGCAAAACCAGAGAGATGTGGAAGAAAACGGAAGACAACCATCAAAATGGATAGAAGAATAACCAGAATGGCAAAGGCTCAGCCAATGATCACCTCCAGGATGATCAAAGACAGTCTGGAGTTACCTGTAAGTACTGTGACAGTTAGAAGACGTCTGTGTGAAGCTAATCTATTTTCAAGAATCCCCCGCAAAGTCCCTCTGTTAAAAAAAAGGCATGTGCAGAAGAGGTTACAATTTGCCAAAGAACACATCAACTGGCCTAAAGAGAAATGGAGGAACATTTTGTGGACTGATGAGAGTAAAATTGTTCTTTTTGGGTCCAAGGGCCACAGGCAGTTTGTGAGACGACCCCCAAACTCTGAATTCAAGCCACAGTGAAGACAGTGAAGCATGGAGGTGCAAGCATCATGATATGGGCATGTTTCTCCTACTATGGTGTTGGGCCTATTTATCGCATACCAGGGATCATAGATCAGTTTGCATATGTTAAAATACTTGAAGAGGTCATGTTGCCCTATGCTGAAGAGGACATGCCCTTGAAACGGTTGTTTCAACAAGACAATGACCCAAAACACACTAGTAAACGGGCAAAGTCTTGGTTCCAAACCAACAAAATTAATGTTATGGAGTGGCCAGCCCAATCTCCAGACCTTAATCCAATTGAGAACTTGTGGGGTGATATCAAAAATGCTGTTTCTGAAGCAAAACCAAGAAATGTGAATGAATTGTGGAATGTTGTTAAAGAATCATGGAGTGGAATAACAGCTGAGAGGTGCCACAAGTTGGTTGACTCCATGCCACACAGATGTCAAGCAGTTTTAAAAAACTGTGGTCATACAACTAAATATTAGTTTAGTGATTCACAGGATTGCTAAATCCCAGAAAGAAAAAAAATGTTTGTACAAAATAGTTTTGAGTTTGTACAGTCAAAGGTAGACACTGCTATTTTTTTGAACACACCCCTTCAACTAATTGCCCAATTGCACAGCCTTAAGAGCGTGCATATCATGAATGCTGGGTCTTGTTTGTTTTCTGACAATCTACTGAACCTACTGGTAACTTGTTTGCCACGTAGCAATAAAAAATATACTAAAAACCTTGATTATTCTGGTTAGTCACATTGTACTGCTATTATTTTGAACAAGACTGTATGTGTAACAGAGGCCAGCTAGTAGTAGTTGCTGTGCGAGTAAACCTCACTCCTCTGACCTCAAGGGACGCTCTAGCGACTGACGCTACAGGTTGCAGCCTTTGGCCTCCTGGTTAGAGCGTCTGACTCTCATGCCGGCGAACCGGGGTTCGAGTCCCGGTCCGAACAGGAGCGGCTACACATGGTCAGACGGATCAGGGGTAACGGTGTGTGTGTGTATCTGGCCCATCGCTGTGTGTGTGTATCTGGCCCATCGCTGTGTGTGTGTATCTGGCCCATCGCTGTGTGTGTGTATCTGGCCCATCGCTGTGTGTGTATCTGGCCCATTGCTGTGTGTGTGTATCTGGCCCATCGCTGTGTGTGTGTATCTGGCCCATCGCTGTGTGTGTGTGTATCTGGCCCATCGCTGTGTGTGTGTATCTGGCCCATCGCTGTGTGTGTGTATCTGGCCCATTGCTGTGTGTGTGTATCTGGCCCATCGCTGTGTGTGTATCTGGCCCATTGCTGTGTGTGTGTATCTGGCCCATCGCTGTGTGTGTGTATCTGGCCCATCGCTGTGTGTGTGCATCTGGCCCATCGCTGTGTGTGTGTATCTGGCCCATCGCTGTGTGTGTTTATCTGGCCCATCGCTGTGTGTGTGTATCTGGCCCATCGCTGTGTGTGTGTGTATCTGGCCCATTGCTGTGTGTGTGTATCTGGCCCATTGCTGTGTGTGTGTATCTGGCCCATCGCTGTGTGTGTGCATCTGGCCCATCGCTGTGTGTGTATCTGGCCCATCGCTGTGTGTGTTTATCTGGCCCATCGCTGTGTGTGCATCTGGCCCATCGCTGTGTGTGTGCATCTGGCCCATCGCTGTGTGTGTGCATCTGGCCCATCGCTGTGTGTGCATCTGGCCCATCGCTGTGTGTGTGCATCTGGCCCATCGCTGTGTGTGCATCTGGCCCATCGCTGTGTGTGTGTATCTGGCCCATCGCTGTGTGTGTATCTGGCCCATCGCTGTGTGTGTGTATCTGGCCCATCGCTGTGTGTGTGTATCTGGCCCATCGCTGTGTGTGTGTATCTGGCCCATCGCTGTGTGTGTGTATCTGGCCCATCGCTGTGTGTGTGTATCTGGCCCATCGCTGTGTGTGTGTGTATCTGGCCCATCGCTGTGTGTGTGTATCTGGCCCATCGCTGTGTGTGTGTATCTGGCCCATCGCTGTGTGTGTGCATCTGGCCCATCGCTGTGTGTGTGTATCTGGCCCATCGCTGTGTGTGTGTATCTAGCCCATCGCTGTGTGTGTGTATCTGGCCCATCGCTGTGTGTGTGTGTATCTGGCCCATCGCTGTGTGTGTGCATCTGGCCCATCGCTGTGTGTGTGCATCTGGCCCATCGCTGTGTGTGTGTATCTGGCCCATCGCTGTGTGTGTGTATCTGGCCCATCGCTGTGTGTGTGTATCTGGCCCATCGCTGTGTGTGTGTATCTGGCCCATTGCTGTGTGTGTGTATCTGGCCCATCGCTGTGTGTGTGTATCTGGCCCATCGCTGTGTGTGTGTATCTGGCCCATCGCTGTGTGTGTGTATCTGGCCCATCGCTGTGTGTGTGTGTATCTGGCCCATCGCTGTGTGTGTGTATCTAGCCCATCGCTGTGTGTGTGTATCTGGCCCATCGCTGTGTGTGTGTGTATCTGGCCCATCGCTGTGTGTGTGCATCTGGCCCATCGCTGTGTGTGTGTGTATCTGGCCCATCGCTGTGTGTGTGTATCTGGCCCATCGCTGTGTGTGTGCATCTGGCCCATCGCTGTGTGTGTGTGTATCTGGCCCATCGCTGTGTGTGTGTATCTGGCCCATCGCTGTGTGTGTGTGTATCTGGCCCATCGCTGTGTGTGTGCATCTGGCCCATCGCTGTGTGTGTGTATCTGGCCCATCGCTGTGTGTGTGTATCTGGCCCATCGCTGTGTGTGTGTATCTGGCCCATCGCTGTGTGTGTGCATCTGGCCCATCGCTGTGTGTGTATCTGGCCCATCGCTGTGTGTGTGTATCTGGCCCATCGCTGTGTGTGTGTATCTGGCCCATCGCTGTGTGTGTGTATCTGGCCCATCGCTGTGTGTGTGTATCTGGCCCATCGCTGTGTGTGTGTATCTGGCCCATCGCTGTGTGTGTGCATCTGGCCCATCGCTGTGTGTGTGCATCTGGCCCATCGCTGTGTGTGTGTATCTGGCCCATCGCTGTGTGTGTGTATCTGGCCCATCGCTGTGTGTGTGTATCTGGCCCATCGCTGTGTGTGTGTATCTGGCCCATCGCTGTGTGTGTGTATCTGGCCCATCGCTGTGTGTGTGTATCTGGCCCATCGCTGTGTGTGTGTGTATCTGGCCCATCGCTGTGTGTGTGCATCTGGCCCATCGCTGTGTGTGTGCATCTGGCCCATCGCTGTGTGTGTGTATCTGGCCCATCGCTGTGTGTGTGTATCTGGCCCATCGCTGTGTGTGTGTATCTGGCCCATCGCTGTGTGTGTGTATCTGGCCCATCGCTGTGTGTGTGTATCTGGCCCATCGCTGTGTGTGTGTATCTGGCCCATCGCTGTGTGTGTGTATCTGGCCCATCGCTGTGTGTGTGTATCTGGCCCATCGCTGTGTGTGTGTGTATCTGGCCCATCGCTGTGTGTGTGTGTATCTGGCCCATCGCTGTGTGTGTGTATCTGGCCCATCGCTGTGTGTGTATCTGGCCCATCGCTGTGTGTGTGTGTATCTGGCCCATCGCTGTGTGTGTGTATCTGGCCCATCGCTGTGTGTGTATCTGGCCCGTCGCTGTGTGTGTATCTGGCCCGTCGCTGTGTGTGTGTATCTGGCCCGTCGCTGTGTGTGTATCTGGCCCGTCGCTGTGTGTGTGTGTATCTGGGCCATCGCTGTGTGTGTGCATCTGGGCCATCGCTGTGTGTGTATCTGGCCCGTCGCTGTGTGTGTGCATCTGGCCCATCGCTGTGTGTGTGTATCTGGCCCATCGCTGTGTGTGTGTGTATCTGGCCCATCGCTGTGTGTGTGTATCTGGCCCATCGCTGTGTGTGTGCATCTGGCCCATCGCTGTGTGTGTGTATCTGGCCCATCGCTGTGTGTGTGCATCTGGCCCATCGCTGTGTGTGTGTATCTGGCCCATCGCTGTGTGTGTGTATCTGGCCCATCGCTGTGTGTGTGTATCTGGCCCATCGCTGTGTGTGTGTATCTGGCCCATCGCTGTGTGTGTGTATCTGGCCCATCGCTGTGTGTGTATCTGGCCCATCGCTGTGTGTGTGTATCTGGCCCATCGCTGTGTGTGTATCTGGCCCATCGCTGTGTGTGTGTATCTGGCCCATCGCTGTGTGTGTGTATCTGGCCCATCGCTGTGTGTGTGTATCTGGCCCATCGCTGTGTGTGTGTATCTGGCCCATCGCTGTGTGTGTGTATCTGGCCCATCGCTGTGTGTGTGTATCTGGCCCATCGCTGTGTGTGTATCTGGCCCATCGCTGTGTGTGTGTATCTGGCCCATCGCTGTGTGTGTGCATCTGGCCCATCGCTGTGTGTGTGCATCTGGCCCATCGCTGTGTGTGTGCATCTGGCCCATCGCTGTGTGTGTGCATCTGGCCCATCGCTGTGTGTGTGCATCTGGCCCATCGCTGTGTGTGTGCATCTGGCCCATCGCTGTGTGTGTGTATCTGGCCCATCGCTGTGTGTGCATCTGGCCCATCGCTGTGTGTGTATCTGGCCCATCGCTGTGTGTGTATCTGGCCCATCGCTGTGTGTGTGTATCTGGCCCATCGCTGTGTGTGTGTATCTGGCCCATCGCTGTGTGTGTGTATCTGGCCCATCGCTGTGTGTGTGTATCTGGCCCATCGCTGTGTGTGTGTATCTGGCCCATCGCTGTGTGTGTGTATCTGGCCCATCGCTGTGTGTGTGCATCTGGCCCATCGCTGTGTGTGCATCTGGCCCATCGCTGTGTGTGTATCTGGCCCATCGCTGTGTGTGTGTATCTGGCCCATCGCTGTGTGTGTGTATCTGGCCCATCGCTGTGTGTGTGTATCTGGCCCATCGCTGTGTGTGTGTATCTGGCCCATCGCTGTGTGTGTGTATCTGGCCCATCGCTGTGTGTGTGTGTATCTGGCCCATCGCTGTGTGTGTGTATCTGGCCCATCGCTGTGTGTGTGTATCTGGCCCATCGCTGTGTGTGTGTATCTGGCCCATCGCTGTGTGTGTGCATCTGGCCCATCGCTGTGTGTGTGTATCTGGCCCATCGCTGTGTGTGTATCTGGCCCATCGCTGTGTGTGTATCTGGCCCATCGCTGTGTGTGTATCTGGCCCATCGCTGTGTGTGTGTATCTGGCCCATCGCTGTGTGTGTGCATCTGGCCCATCGCTGTGTGTGTGTATCTGGCCCATCGCTGTGTGTGTGTATCTGGCCCATCGCTGTGTGTGTGTATCTGGCCCATCGCTGTGTGTGTGTATCTGGCCCATCGCTGTGTGTGTGTATCTGGCCCATCGCTGTGTGTGTGTATCTGGCCCATCGCTGTGTGTGTGTATCTGGCCCATCGCTGTGTGTGTGTATCTGGCCCATCGCTGTGTGTGTGCATCTGGCCCATCGCTGTGTGTGTGCATCTGGCCCATCGCTGTGTGTGTGTATCTGGCCCATCGCTGTGTGTGTATCTGGCCCATCGCTGTGTGTGTGTATCTGGCCCATCGCTGTGTGTGTGTATCTGGCCCATCGCTGTGTGTGTGTATCTGGCCCATCGCTGTGTGTGTGTATCTGGCCCATCGCTGTGTGTGTATCTGGCCCATCGCTGTGTGTGTGTATCTGGCCCATCGCTGTGTGTGTGTATCTGGCCCATCGCTGTGTGTGTGTATCTGGCCCATCGCTGTGTGTGTGTATCTGGCCCATCGCTGTGTGTGTGTATCTGGCCCATCGCTGTGTGTGTGTATCTGGCCCATCGCTGTGTGTGTGTATCTGGCCCATCGCTGTGTGTGTGTATCTGGCCCATCGCTGTGTGTGTGTATCTGGCCCATCGCTGTGTGTGTGTATCTGGCCCATCGCTGTGTGTGTTTATCTGGCCCATCGCTGTGTGTGTGTATCTGGCCCATCGCTGTGTGTGTGTATCTGGCCCATCGCTGTGTGTGTGTATCTGGCCCATCGCTGTGTGTGTGTATCTGGCCCATCGCTGTGTGTGTGTGTATCTGGCCCATCGCTGTGTGTGTTTATCTGGCCCATCGCTGTGTGTGTGTATCTGGCCCATCGCTGTGTGTGTGTATCTGGCCCATCGCTGTGTGTGTGCATCTGGCCCATCGCTGTGTGTGTATCTGGCCCATCGCTGTGTGTGTGTATCTGGCCCATCGCTGTGTGTGTGTATCTGGCCCATCGCTGTGTGTGTTTATCTGGCCCATCGCTGTGTGTGTGTATCTGGCCCATCGCTGTGTGTGTGCATCTGGCCCATCGCTGTGTGTGTGTATCTGGCCCATCGCTGTGTGTGTTTATCTGGCCCATCGCTGTGTGTGTGTATCTGGCCCATCGCTGTGTGTGTGTATCTGGCCCATCGCTGTGTGTGTGTATCTGGCCCATCGCTGTGTGTGTATCTGGCCCATCGCTGTGTGTGTGTATCTGGCCCATCGCTGTGTGTGTGTATCTGGCCCATCGCTGTGTGTGTGTATCTGGCCCATCGCTGTGTGTGTGTATCTGGCCCATCGCTGTGTGTGTGTATCTGGCCCATCGCTGTGTGTGTGTATCTGGCCCATCGCTGTGTGTGTGTGTATCTGGCCCATCGCTGTGTGTGTGTATCTGGCCCATCGCTGTGTGTGTGTATCTGGCCCATCGCTGTGTGTGTGCATCTGGCCCATCGCTGTGTGTGTATCTGGCCCATCGCTGTGTGTGTGTATCTGGCCCATCGCTGTGTGTGTGTATCTGGCCCATCGCTGTGTGTGTTTATCTGGCCCATCGCTGTGTGTGTGTATCTGGCCCATCGCTGTGTGTGTGCATCTGGCCCATCGCTGTGTGTGTGTATCTGGCCCATCGCTGTGTGTGTTTATCTGGCCCATCGCTGTGTGTGTGTATCTGGCCCATCGCTGTGTGTGTGTATCTGGCCCATCGCTGTGTGTGTGTATCTGGCCCATCGCTGTGTGTGTGTGTATCTGGCCCATCGCTGTGTGTGTTTATCTGGCCCATCGCTGTGTGTGTATCTGGCCCATCGCTGTGTGTGTGTATCTGGCCCATCGCTGTGTGTGTATCTGGCCCATCGCTGTGTGTGTGTATCTGGCCCATCGCTGTGTGTGTGTATCTGGCCCATCGCTGTGTGTGTATCTGGCCCATCGCTGTGTGTGTGTATCTGGCCCATCGCTGTGTGTGTGTATCTGGCCCATCGCTGTGTGTGTGTATCTGGCCCATCGCTGTGTGTGTGTATCTGGCCCATCGCTGTGTGTGTGTATCTGGCCCATCGCTGTGTGTGTGTGTATCTGGCCCATCGCTGTGTGTGTTTATCTGGCCCATCGCTGTGTGTGTATCTGGCCCATCGCTGTGTGTGTGTATCTGGCCCATCGCTGTGTGTGTATCTGGCCCATCGCTGTGTGTGTGTATCTGGCCCATCGCTGTGTGTGTGTATCTGGCCCATCGCTGTGTGTGTGTATCTGGCCCATCGCTGTGTGTGTGTATCTGGCCCATCGCTGTGTGTGTGTATCTGGCCCATCGCTGTGTGTGTGTATCTGGCCCATCGCTGTGTGTGTGTATCTGGCCCATCGCTGTGTGTGTGTGTATCTGGCCCATCGCTGTGTGTGTGTATCTGGCCCATCGCTGTGTGTGTGTATCTGGCCCATCGCTGTGTGTGTGTATCTGGCCCATCGCTGTGTGTGTGTATCTGGCCCATCGCTGTGTGTGTGCATCTGGCCCATCGCTGTGTGTGTGTATCTGGCCCATCGCTGTGTGTGTGCATCTGGCCCATCGCTGTGTGTGTGTATCTGGCCCATCGCTGTGTGTGTATCTGGCCCATCGCTGTGTGTGTGTATCTGGCCCATCGCTGTGTGTGT